>NC_141687.1:1313068237-1313145230 GCF_964263255.1 Lissotriton vulgaris
TGCCTGGAGCATTGTGCGGCTGAAGAGAAGTGCTGATGCCTGCTGCTGCCCGGTGAGTGTGTCCTGTGGCCTGGGGTTTCCGTGGCGGGGTTGGGTGTATTTGCGGCAGGCCGCCTGGCTCAGGCCCGGAGGTGCTGCTGCCATTTTCCCCCCGTTGCATCTGCTGCGAAGGATCCACCATCATCCTGCAGACAACGGTTTACTAATCTGCCACAACCGGTATCCCTCGCCTTCTCCTCACCTGGGGCACCCCTTGAAACGGATTCTATCTGTCATGGACGTCTGGGCGCTGCCTGTTGCCGGTGATGTGCCTGTGACTCGCAGCCCTGTGGGAGCCCTGCCGTCCGGATTCTGCTGCTGGCGGGGCTGCCTAGAGCGGTGTGCGGCCGGAGAGAAGTGCTGCTGCCTGCTGCTGCTTGGTGAGCACCTCCTGCGGCATGGGGTCTCCGTGGCGGGGTTGCGTGCATTTGCGGTGGGCTGCATGGCTCAGGCCCAGAGGCACTGCTGCCATTTTCTCCCCCGTTCCTTCTGCTGCGGTCTCTGCAGCTCTCAGCGCCCAGGCCTGGTGGCGCTAGCCGCGCGCCCCCACGCTTCCCCGCTGTGGCGGACCGAAGCTGGTGTGTGCTCCCGGTCGCGCTGCGTTGGTGCGGCGTGCTGTTCCCTGGAACTGCTTAGGCTCTCCTGCTCATAATGGTGCGCGGGGCCTCCAGAGCCAGCCCTCACCAAGGCCTACATATTTCTCAAGTGTCCCGCCTCCTGCTTGTGCTACCAGATGCCTCCATACCCCTGCCTGCCCACAGAGGAAAGCAGCCTGGCATAGCAGCATTCCCCTCAATAAGGGGGTGGAGGAAGGCCTCAGACCCCATAGTGTGACCCACATGAGCTGCATGTTACCTGCTGCCGCTCCATCTTCCCTACCACATCTGCGATTGCCTCCTGGACTAAAAGACTCTCTAGCCCTCCTGCATTTTAGCTGGGGAGGTCTGGGTTTCCCCGGCTGATTGTTGTGCTGGGCCCCTGCTCCTCCACCGCGTTTGGGTGCTCTGCCTTCCCGGCTAGGCGCCTCAACACCAGGCTGCCAACAAGGATCCACCGGACTCTGTATCACAGCCTATCAGTTGCTGAACTGCAACTGCACTAGCGGTTCTGCGATGGTGGCACTGCATGCTGGCCCTCCTGGTGGGACTGTTCTCCTAACAGGCACTGTGGGGTGCTTGTCTGGTGTTACCAGTCTTCTCCTCTGCCTGGTTGTTTGGGCTTCCTCCTCAGTAGCCTGCCGGCCTTCCCCGATTTCAATCCGCCTGCTGTGTTTACACCCACCATCTTCTCCATACATTGCCTGCTCTAGGGTCGTAGGGCTGGTGCGTCTCCATGTGACTTCTATAAACTTGATGCCCCTCTACTCCTGTTGTTCTATGCCACTGTAGACGGCGTTGTGACTCTTCCTGGCGCTATTCCTGCTTGTCTGGGGTGCTCTGTAGCTCCCTCATATCCAGTGGACACTTGTTGTGAGATTTCTTCCCAATGGGTAGATCAGATCCAAAACAGCCCAAAATTACCTTCGATCCACGCAGGTCCACCCGACAGGACGGTGCTTGCTCGGACAGTGGCGCCCCTGATGCCACCATGGACCTGCCTCCGAATCGCGAAGATGACTTAAAAGCGATCATGTTGGATGTTAAATCTACGGTCACAGGGATAGCTGCCCAATTGGACCAGCGGTCCGCCAGACTTGATTCTGTGAAGGCACGCATCAACTCCCTTGATACCCGTCTCCTTCAAGTTGAGTCCAGGGTCTCGGACGCTGAGGACTCCGCCACCCAGGACCACCAGAAACTTCTCCAGATGGACAAAACCCTTGCTCTGATTCAGGAGAAAAATGAGGACTTGGAAGCCCGCTCCCGTCGGAGCAACCTCCGCATAATTGGTGTCCCGGAGTCCACCAACATAGCCTGTGGATGGAGGACTACGTTGAGCAATTGGTCAGTGAACTTTTCAAGGATGTTCTCTCCATAGTCTTTATTGTCCAACGGGCACGCCGCTCCCTCGGTCCACGGCCCGGTCCCGGATTACCTCCAAGCCCTATCATCGCAAAAATGTTAAACTTCAGTGACCGGAATGCTATTCTTTGTGCGGCACTGGACTTGGGCAAAATAAACCATCAGGGAAACTCACTCTCTAACTTTCCGGACTATACGTTAACTGTACAAGCTGCAAGACGTGGATTCCTACCTGCAAAGCGAATCTTGCAGAAACACGAGGTACCCTACTCTTTGGCATATCCAGCAAAGCTGAGAGGTCAACAGGGAGCAAAAACACTGATATTTCCCGATCCAAGGGAGGCTCTCGCTTTTGCCAAAAGACTCGACAAAGCGTCACGTCCCTCACCATCCAGCTCGCAGCTGGTTGATGCTGATTGCCTAAGTGATAATGATTGACTGACTGAAAAGATGAATCCTACTTTCTACTGATCGTTGTCTGAAGTTCCCCTATACTTGGCCACCCTGCTTTACTGCAGGGGTGTCTGCCGAGCCTTGCCATGCCCTGCCGGGATAATTCCCAATCCTCACATGGCTTTTTCTTCTCCAAGTTGTGGGCTCCTGGGGTGGGATGGGGAGGTCCCTCAGCCTGATTGGAGGGTTGGAGTGGGGGTGGAGGGTCCCTATTTTGCTGCTGTTCTTTCACTTCCCAGTTGTGGGTTCCTGGGGTGGGCCTGAAGCGCAGCCTACCTGGGGGGTTGGTGTGGGTGAGGGATGGAGGGTTCTGCTGATTTTTTTTTAATGTCGGGGTTGGGGGGCTGGAGCTGGGGATGTACACTCTCTGCTGAGCTCCCCACGTGTAAAGGATTTGGGTTGGAGTGGGGGTTTCTTTTGGTTTTATGTATTTCTCATCTTTTTGGGGCTCTTTTTTGCTGTCTTCTGGTCAGTCCACATTGTCTTTTCATGCTCAGATTACCACATTGCATTGGGTTCCTTGTTCTTCTTTAAAACATGCTTGCTGATGATGCTTCACTCGGTATAAGATGGTCTGCTGGTCCCTCCCTCCACTGATGCGCTAACCTCGCCTGGTTGCTGCTCACTGGGGGTCTTTGCTGTCACTGGGCCAGCCCAGTTTTTACCTGCCCCACTTGCCAAGTCACTCCCTGTTCACGTCAACTATGCATATGTGCGCCTGCTTGATATGTCTCCCACTCTCCCTGCGCAGAATTCTACTCAGACCCGCCACAACATGACTAACATCATCTGTTGGACCTGGAATATCCGTGGTCTGAATGACCACCGGAAGGTTTTGCTTATCCATTTCCATCTACAGTGACGTAGGGTGAATATATGTCTCCTACAAGAGACGCACCTCTTATCCGGGTCCCTTACCAGACTACGAGCGCGATATTGGGGGGAAACACACTCCACTTGCTATTCTTCATACACAAGGGGAGTCTCCTTCCTGATACGCAGGGGTCTTCCTTGGCAGACTACTAAGATGCTTACTGATCCCAACAGTATATATGTAATTCTGCATGGCTCCCTGCTGTCCCAGCCTGTCACTATTGCGGCGGTCTATGGTCCAAATTCGGATGACCCAGATTTTTTTACCAACATCTGGCACCTTGTCTCTTCCTTTGGTCCTGCAGCGATTATATGGGTGGAAGATTTTAATGTAAAGCTCTCGGAGACGCTCGATCATTCTGGCCAGCACTCTACCGCCAGTCTTCCTTCCATACTCACTGACAACTCGCTTTATGATGCCTGGCGCCACAAGCAGCCTGATGCTTGTGAGGGCACCTGTGTCACTGGCACCAGGGGTTGCTGATCACGCATCGATTTCTGGCTCGTCTCCCCAGACGTCCTCACCTGGATCACCGACGTGACTCATATGGCGCGTACGTTTTCGGATCACGCACCAGTAAAGATTTGCCTCCGTATCCCTCACTCCGCACAGCGGGCATTCACATGGCGACTTCCTCCGAATGCGCTTCCTGACACTGTTTTCTGTGCGGATATCCAGACTGCCATTACTGACTATTTTAAAATAAATGTGGGTTCCGTTGATTCGGCCTCTATGCTCTGGGAGGGTTTCAAAACGGTCATACTGGGCGAGTGCATTTCTAAACAGGCAGGTGTTCTCCGCTCAATCCGCAACACCGTTGCCAAGCTTGAAGCTGAAATTAAGAATCTTGATGCAGCCCAGGCTGCTAATCCTAGGACCGAAACCCTTGCACTATTGAGACAGAAGCACACTAAATTTTCAGAGGTGGCTGACAGGGAGCTCGCCTTTCTAGGCAGAGAGGGTCGTGCGCGGCGCTTTGGAGAAGGAGATAGGCCTGGAAAGACCTTGGCGAACCTCCTACACCCCCCTGTGCAGCGTCGTACATTACGGCTCTCAGTGATGATGGGTCTGCAAGAACCACCTCACAGTTAGAAATTAATACCTGCATCATGGATTTCTACTCGCACCTTTACACTGCCGGCTGCCCCAACTCCCGTGAGGCCTTCGAACAGTTCTTTGACACCATCTCGTTAGTCTGGCTGGAGGATTACCATAGAAATTCTTAGAAGAGCCTTTTACTAGAGACGAAATACTCGCCGCCCCTGGCCTAGAGAGTCTCCCAGCCTCTTTTCATAAAACATATGCTTCTCTATTAGAGCCACATCTGGGGGCTATGTGCAACGAGTCATTTGATAGCGACTCTTTCCCCAGTCTCTATGCGAGGCCATGATAACACTACTACTTAAACCCGGCATGCCTGCTGACCGCCGCAAATCTTACCGCCCCCTCTCTCTTATTAACACTGATAACAAAATATTTGCTAAACTAATTTCTTCTTGCCTCCTACTACTTATGCCCCTCATTGCCCTTCCCGATCAAACCGGCTTCATCCCAGGCAGAGACACCTCGTACGACCTCCGAACAATCTTCTCGGTTCTACACAAGATCAACCCCAGCCTCCCGGCAGTAGCTGCTCTATTGGACGCCACTAAGACGTTCGATACGCTTGAATGGCTTTTTTTATTCTTCCTTTTGCCCCGTATGGGCTTTTGCAATACATTTATTCGCAAGATTTTGCTTCTTTACACCAGCCCTTTGGCCCGTCTCTGTATAAACGGGCAGATCTCTGACCCCATTTGCATCACACGTGGCACTCGGCAGGGGTGCCTCCTATCACCCATGCTTTTCGCTATTGCAATGGAACCCCTCGCTGCGAGGCTGTGGCAGCACCACACTCAGAGGGGTATAGGATTCTCGTCCCGTTCCCTCCTTATTTCCATGTATGCGGACGACATGACTCTTTATGTTCGTCATCCTCGCGATAAACTTAGCCCTCTTGTTCGTGAGATCATACGATTTGGCGGGTTGTCTGGCGTACAGGTGAACTGGAGCAAATGTGTGCTGTTTCCTCTCACTGATGCCACCACACCATTCTCGCCTGACTTTCCATTTGTCTGGGCCTCTGGCCCCACCCGGGACCTGCGCATCTAGTTGAGTAGGGATTTGGATGAGCTTTGGAGATCCAACTTCGGGCGCGTGGTGGACTGGCTGGAAACGAAGATCCCAATCTGGAACTAACTTCCGTTATCTCTTGCCGGCCGGATTGCCATCCCCAAGATGGTGGTTCTGCCGAATTTCCTCTATTCTTCTTGAGCATTTCTATTTTGCTTACAGCTCATTTCTTCCGCAAGATTCGCTCCTTAATTATTTCACTTGTCTGGGCTGGCAGGCAGTCGAGAGTCGTCTATGATGTTCTTACCCTCCCTATGTCGGCTGGGGGAATGGGTGCTCCTGACTTTAAGCTATATGCCCTATGCGCTCAAGCGAGTGTCCTGCACTTTTGGATCCATCCCTCCCCCTATCAGCCGCACATTGCAGTGGAGACGGATATTGCATCCCCCTGGCCGCTGACCACAGCACTTTTTGCTTCAGCGGGGCATCTGTGTGCGAAGGTGGATATGGTTGAGACTCTGCGATGGGCCTGGTCCGTTCTGCGCCGCTTCTCTAACCTTCCGATGCTCACCGCTAACACCATGCCAATTGTGCGTCATCCTGATTTCCCTACTTTTCAAGCATCAGGGGTGTCCCAACATGCATCGCAACTGGATTTGCTGGCATTAGCAGGCCTGTCCCCGGAGAATTCCTTCTATTCTCTTCCGGACTCCTCTGGCCCAGTAGACACACTCGTGTTCTATCAGCTGCGTGCTATTTGCCGGGGACTACATGCTACGTTCCCTCAGCCCCCACCCACAATTCCAGCTCTTGATTTCATATATACATCCCCATCCCCACATAAAATAGTCACTAAAGTATATGCCATCACATTTTCGTACGCTCCTATATCTACAGAACGGGCATGCGAGGGGTGGGGTGCGGACCTGGGCATGGAGATAGCGCAGGCTGACGGGCTCTATTGCTGCAATCAGACTAAAATACCCTCACCTAATTACTGACTACGTCTTATACATTTCAAATATTTACAGAGGATGTACCGTACTCCCGCCCAGCTCCACAAATTTGGACTTATACCTAGTGCCGCTTGCATGCGCTGCGCTGCTCCTGCGGCTGACTTTGCGCATTTAGCATGGTTATGCCCCAAGGTGTCTGATTTCTGGCAGGCAGTGTGCACTGCCATCTCAGAGATTACCTCTGTGTCGGTGCTGCCTGACCCTCCCCTGTGTCTGTTGGGATTTGTAAAATTTTGCCCAGACGCCTCCCGCCATTTGATTGCGATGTTGCTGGTCCTTGCTAGGTGTAGGGTGGCCATGTGTTGGGGTCGAAAGGCTGCGCCCAAGTTTGACCACTGGCTGGAGGACCCTTCTAGGTGACAGACCTTGCTGTCGGAGTTCTGGGACTTGATGCCTGCGAGGTCTCGACCTGTGGACATTTGGGGTCCCCTGGTGACATTTCTTCATTCACAAGCCCCCTCTAGCGGTGCTGCCTCTCCCGTGCTCCCCGCCGGTGCCTCGCCCGTGGAGGTCGCTGGTGTTGGTTAGTGACTGACTTCTCACTTCCCTGTATGGTACTTCCCAGCTGTTCTGTCTACTATAGCCATTGCCTAGCGCATGATCCCAGTGGAGGGGAGGGACACACAGAAGAAGCCCAGCTGCCCACACAGTATTATGTATAATTCGTTGTTTGGCAAGTGTAAATGTGTTTTTCTCTTATACCTGAACCTGCCTTGGAACCTTTTGTGTATAGTATTTGGGTCTGAGGCAAATTGTAATGTGTTTACTCGGAGATTCTTAATAAAGGTTTAGAAAACTCAAAAAAAAAAAAGTATGCCCAAATCAATCTGGAAACAACGATAAAAGATCTAAGTGCTCTGAAAATTGAACTGGAGAAACTGCAGAATGACAAAACTGTGATCGAATTCATAAAAAATCTGCAAACCAAACTGAAGGAGTACGAAGATACCATCAAAATAAAAAAACTGCGTAAGTTCCTGAGTGACAAAAGGGATTACCGGGAAGGTCGCATCCTCACCTACGCCAAGCGATTCTATTGGGCATTACTAAGATTTACAGTTCTCCCTCCGACAATGACAAGGGGAACCGGTGTCCACTGGGTCTAGCTCTGATTTAAGTTCAGATACAGAAGGCCTCAACTCAGCTGCCCCTTTAGGTGCGCACCCATTAACATTTCTGCATGAGTTCCAGATACTCAAACAAAAGAAGGAGCAAGGCCTTCTGGACAAACCCCTGGTAAAAGGCAGAGTTTGAAAAAGAGGAAGAGGAACAAAGAAAGATTCTGATTAACCAAGAGGAGAGGAAGACGTACTAGGTCCAGAAAGAGAAAATCACCTGAGGTTTTGAATGATAATTCCATAATCAATCTATGCTCTAGAAATTTAACCGACAAAGAAACAACAGTGTTGAAACTTGGCTTATCCTTTTGTTCTTCCAGGGATATCAACTACATGGATACAAGGACTGATCTTTTCCTTAACATCAGGAAATTGAAACTTATTGTTGGACTAGGCCCTTTTTGCAGGATCATCCCTGAACTTTTTGCCTTCCTCCTGTATTTTGTTTGACGTGTTTTTGTTGGTTTTATGACTCTGGGCACTTTACCCCTGCTGATCAGTGCTAAAGTGCATATGCTCTCCCTATGGTAAATTGATATATGGATTAGTGACTCCATGATTGGCTGGTTTGGTTTACCTGTCAGACCCTAGTACAGTGCACCAGGAATACCCAGGGCTTGTAAACCAAATGCTGCTGGTGGGCTTGCAGCACTGGTTGTGCCACCCAGAGAAGCAGCCTGTAAAAATGTGCCTAAGGTCTGCCATTGCAGAGCCTGTGTGCAGTCTGGTACTGCCATGTTGACTGAGCGCCAGCATCCACTTGCCAGTCCCTAAACCTTCCCCTTTCTTCATATCAAACACCCCTATGGTAGGCGCAAGGGCAGGGTGCATTGTAAGTATAAGGTAGGACAAGCCCTGGTGTGTGTGGCATGTCCTAAAAGTGAATTACAGCCATTTTCGTTTTTCACTATTGCAAGGCTTCCTGTTCTCCATAGTCCAGAATGGGCAGTTAGATTATTACATTTTATAATCCTAACTGATTCAGGGAACACGGTAGAAATTCGAGTTTAGTATGCCTGAACTCAGAATGATAAAATAAATCTTTAAGTGAAGTAGATTTTAACATTCTGCGTTTGAAAATACCACTTTTAGAAAGTAGGTATTTTCTGGTCTAACTAATCAAGCCTGCCTCTGCTAGGTTGTGTATTCCTTGTCTGGAGGTTGAGTGACAGGGCTAGGGGATTCCAGGAGACAGAGTGAGTCAGCCCAGTGGTGAATCGAGAGATCTGCATCTAGATGGAACGGAGGAGTTGCACCGGGTACCTGAATAGGAATGTGCCTTTCTACCTCCTGTGTGTCTGATGTCTCTGCCCTGCCCTGTGAAAGGAAAGAAGGAGTCATGTAAACATAGTACTCCAGGATTGACCAGAACTGGTTTGGACTAGGCAAAGGCCCCTCTGTTCTCAGAGGACAAAGGATTTTGGGGTATAAGTATTGGGACCCTGATCCCAAGAATTTTGATCACTTTTGGACAACAAGAAACATTTTTCGCTGAGGAGTGGAACCATAAGAAACTGAGGAGAGACTATCCCTAAGCTGAAGTGCTGCTTGGGGAATTGGCCTGCAGTAGTTGCCTGACTGGCAAAGAAAGGAGAAAGGACTTTGTGTGAACTTTATCAAACTGTAAAGGATCTCCAAGGGACTTGTTTAGGATTGTGTGTCTCCTGAGGCAGAAGCCGGGAGCTTGTTTGTAGCTTTTAAAATTGAGTATCACCATTATCACTTGTGTTATTTTAAAACAATAAGAGTCTTCTCTTACCCGCATTTCACGCTCCTCGCATCACCGTGCAGCGGATCATAGCGCTGCCACGGAAACGCCAACAACAAAAGTCATTCCCGTCATTACTGGCACGAATCACGGCCACGCCCCTTTTCTGAGGCCACGCCCACCGCCCTGCCTATTTAAGCGCCGCTGAATACGAGCGACCTTTAGGATTGTGTGTCTCCTGAGGCGGAAGCCGGGAGCTTGTTTGTAGCTTTTAAAATTGAGTGTCACCATTATCACTTGTGTTATTTTAAAACAATAAGAGTCTTCTCTTACCCGCATTTCACGCTCCTCGCATCACCGTGCAGCGGATCATAGCGCTGCCACGGAAACAACAACAACAAAAGTAATTCCCGCCATTACTGGCGCGAATCACGGCCACGCCCCTTTTCTGAGGCCACGCCCACCACCCTGCCTATTTAAGCGCCGCTGAAAACGAGTGACTTTTAGGATTGTGTGTCTCCTGAGGCGGAAGCCGGGAGCTTGTTTGTAGCTTTTAAAATTGAGTGTCACCATTATCACTTGTGTTATTTTAAAACAATAAGAGTCTTCTCTTACCCGCATCTCACGCTCCTCGCATCAGGGTGCAGCGGATCATAGCGCTGCCACGGAAACGACAACAACAAAAGTCATTCCCATCATTACTGGCACGAATCACGGCCACGCCCCTTTTCTGAGGCCATGCCCACCGCCCTGCCTATTTAAGCGCCGCTGAATACGAGCGACCTTTAGGATTGTGTGTCTTCTGAGGCGGAAGCCGGGAGCTTCTTTGTAGCTTTTAAAATTGAGTGTCACCATTATCACTTGTGTTATTTTAAAACAATAAAAACAATAAGAGTATTCTCTTACCCGCATTTCACAAAAGTCATTCCCGCCATTACTGGCGCGAATCACGGCCACGCCCCTTTTCTGAGGCCACGCCCTCGGTATACAACTTCCGAGCCTCATAAATATGTGCCTTTTTAGAACGCGCAGCGGGCGAGCGCAGCGGGCGCGCCTAAGGCAAGCCGGTCTGTGCCCGTCCGTGCCGCGGCCGGGACTAGGGCTAGTCACGCTGTTCAACCCTCGTCCACTACAGCTAACACCCCGCCCCTTACTCGGGAAGAGATTCTCGCCTTAAACTCCCAGTCCGAATACTGCCACAAATCCATAAACATTGATAACTGGCTAGGACCAATCTGCTGTTGCAAATGTAGAACTCATCTTACCCCAGAGCCGCTGTCACCCAAAACGAGACATGATACCGGCCTTCTAGGAGGACTGATCAATGCGAGATCTATGTGCAAAAATGGGAAGCATATACATGATTTAATCACGGAGACTGAGCTTGATATGCTTTTTGTGACAGAAACATGGCTCAAAGCCTGGTGTAACCCGGTAATAGCCCTAACAGTTCCTCAAGGCTATCTCATTCAAAGAGTGGACAGACAGGAAAAGAGAGGGGGTGGTCTGGCCATCATTTACCGCGATTCTATTAAATGCACCATGTTTGAACTCGGACATCAAGGGGGCTGAAAGCATTGGCTTCTGTATCCAGATAAACGAGGAAACTACCTTTTCAGGAGCTCTAATTTATCACCCACCGGGATCACATAATAACTTCCTGGAAAATCTTGGGGAAGCACTCAGCAATCTCACTCTTAAGTTTGCTAATTTTACTCTGCTGGGTGACTTAAATATACATCTTGACGAGGCTGAGGACCCTAACGCACTATGGCTGAAAGATCTAGTCAGTGTCCTAGGACTCACAATATTGACTACTGAGCCCACACACGAAGCGGGCCATACCCTAGACTGTATCTGCACCAATACTAAATCCATGAAAGTTGACTCCCCCCGTATTCTGACCTGGACTGACCATTTGCTGGTCCCCTTTAACCTGACCATAGAAGGAAAGGGATCAAAACGGACCATCGGAAAATTGAAGTCCACACAAAGAAAGACTGGAATAAGATCAGGGACACCCCCAACCTGCACCAAATTGCAGAGGATAGTAAACCCCCCCTAACTGGAAATACGGAAATAGATTACACCAGCTTTTGTACATGGATCACAGGATTCTGCGGGCCTGAGGATTCCAGTAAAGTGAGTAAAAAGCGGAATAAAAAGTCCGCCCCCTGGTTCTCTCTCCCCTTAAAGGAAAAACAAAAAGAGATTAGAACCCTGGAAAGAAAATGGCGTCGCACATATGGAAAAGAAGAACTAGTCATCTATAAAACATCTAGAAAACATTACCATGCAATAATCAAAAGTGCCAACATTTTTTTATTTTTTTGAAGCCATAAACTCCTCAAATAACAAACAAAAAGAAATCTTTAAAATAGTCGATGACTTCATGAATCCTAGGATTCTTAGACAAGAGATCCCTCCTTCGCTCCCACTATGTAATTCAATCGCCAACTACTCCGAACAGAAAATATCCGATCTCACCAAGGATTTCCCAGACCCACCATCACCCCCCTTCGCAGAAACCTTAACACCTCACTATGATAAGACCCAGTTTAACAAATTTACCCATGTTAGTCTGGAAGAAACCCGTCAGGCTATTCTATCCAGCAAATCCGGTTCCCCATTTGATCCCTGCCCTCCCTTACTGCTACATGCTCTGGTGGACACAGTAAATCCGAGCATAAATGCTATAATTAATTCTTCCCTGGATACCGCTGCCATTCCATTGGAATGGAAATTGGCCGCTGTTAAACCTCTGCAGAAGAAACCCCTAGCAGACCCCACCACACTTTCAAACCTCCGTCCTATTTCACTCCTCCCAATTCTCTTTAAACTCACGGAAGCAGCAGTGAATAAGCAGCTAACCAGATACCTGGAGGAAAAGGATATCCTGCATCCTAACTAGGCGGGTTTTAGGGCTAAACACTCCACGGAGTCAGCATTACTACATACGGTGGAAACCCTGAAGATAGCTATGGACCAAGGAAAAAAGGCTGTTCTGGTACTGCTCGATCTATCGGCGGCCTTTGATACGGTCTCACACTCCGTATTAATTGGCCGCCTAGCAGAATCAGGAATATCAGGAGTTGTTCTTGAATGGCTAAAAAACTTTCTTAGCCACAGAAAACAAGTCACGGTACTAGGGAAATACCACTCAGAGGAGAAAGCACTAAAAACAGGAGTACCTAAGGGCTCTAGCTTAAGCCCAGTACTATTTAACCTGTACATGACCCCCCTGATAGAACTTATCACCTCGTTTCACATCAGAACTATATCTTACGCTGATGATACTCAGCTCATCCTCGTGTTAGACAGCAACACAACCAAGGCAGAGGAAAATCTGAGAGATTGTCTGGCTGCCACATTCGACTGGATGAGAAAACACCACCTTAAATGTAATTCGGGCAAGACCGAAATTCTACCATTCGGTCAACAAAACCTTTTTCCCCCCAAATCATGGTGGCCACAAGATGCAGAAGTCCCCCCCAACACCATCACTACGGCCCGCAATCTCGGGATTAGGTTCAATGAGGCCTTGTCATTTAAGCAACAAGCAGGTGCTGTGGCAGGGTCCTGCTTTAACATAATCAAAGGCCTCAGAAGATTCTTCGACCTTCTCCCGTTGACAGCGAGAAAGACCGTGGCGGTGGCTCTAATTACATCTCGCCTGGACTACTGTAATAGTCGTTATGCAGGCTCCAGCAAAGCAGTACTGCATAGACTGCAGATGGTCCAGAATGCCACCGCCCGCCTTGTGTTGAGATGGCCTAGGAAGTCGTCTGCATCAGCAGCTCTCAAGACCCTACACTGGCTGCCTATTCACAAAAGGATACTATTCAAAATCTTGGTAACCACCTTTAGAGCCTACTACCAGCTGGGTCCCACCAACCTGTCAAAAAGGTTTGGAAGATATGTGCCCTCCCGCTCACTCAGATCCTCCAACCTTAACTTGCTGGTTATTCTCAAATTTAGACTAGCTACGAAAGGAGGAAAAACCCTTGGAGTGCTGGGCGCTAGGGCCTGGAATAAACTACCACTTCAACTACGCCAGATTCCTACAGAGAACCTTTTCAGAAAGGCTCTAAAAACATGGATTTTTAAACTTACTGACACAGCATGTTTAGCCCTGGTCTAAACCAATTCCCTAGAAACGCCATTTCTGTCATACTGGCGTCTGACTAGCTCCCTGGCCATATACCTCCTAGACACGAACGGTCAGCGCCAAGATGCTCCGTGGAGTGTAAGTTGCGCTTTACAAAAATAAAATTACATTACATTACATTACATTACTTGAGAGAAGAGCTTGCCTCCTGCTAAAGCCTCAGTGACAACAAACTTCACCCCCCAGCTCCCCAAGAGTTCTTTGGAAATGCTGTGTTGGGCCTTCTGAGGGGTTGCGTATCGCAAGGAGCTGGAAGCGTCTTGCAACAAAGAAAAAGTGTGTCCCAGTCTCTAATGCTGCGGTCGCTTCTTGGATGTTGCTGCTGTAGCTGTCGTCTTGCACCGCATCGAGAGAAGCGCCTCGCATCCACGGAGAAGGGTGCCGCCGTCAGAGCTACAGTCGCCGCATCACGGAACAAGGGTGTCGCCGCTGCAGTTGTCGCATCGAGCGGGAGCATCTCGCATCGGGGGAGAAGAGTGTCGCTGCCAAAGCGCTGTTGTCGCATCTCTGTACAAGGGTGTCGCCGCTGCATCTGACGCATCGAGTCAAGACAACTCGCAACATCAGAGAAGCGCGCCACATCAAGAAAACGACGTCTTTATTTCTTTGCACCAAAATTTCTATGCATCACCATCTTTGCAACACTTTTGTTGCCCTGCGTGTCGCATCTAAAGGTACATTGACTCACAGGGTCGCATTTTAAGATCCAAAGAGAACTAAGCTAAACCTACCATTTTAAGTACAGTATTGTGGATTTTTGTCGTTTGTGGCCTTGTGTTAAATCTATATAAAGAATACTTATTTTTAATATACAGCTGTGTGGTGTCCCTCTGTAGTGTTGTTACTGAATTACTGTATGTGTTCACAAATGCTTTAAACACTGCCTCTGAGATAAGCCTATCTGCTTGTGCCAAGCTACCAAGGGGGTGAGCAGGGGTTATTTTAGGAGTGTACCCCCTTACCCTGACTAGACGCAAGGGTCTCTATTTGGTCAAAGGTACCCACCTCTGCCAATTAGGGACACCTAAATCTAAAATGGCAATTAATCTTCAAAAAGCACCTGTGTTTAGAAGTGGAATGACTAATATCTCGGATCTTCAAGTTGGGGATATTGAACTGCTTCTTAACATGCGGGAATTGGAAACAAATACCCCAATGCAACAAGATGGTGCTATAACTTTGGAAGAAATGGGTATTTCAACTAGACAAGCCAGCCATTGTGGTCTGAAATCTAAATCATGGTCCAACCCTAATGTCCCACTTGATAATATTGAGGCGTATGGATCAGCTGTAATCCAAGAACTGTTGAAGCTGAGATGTAATACCAGAAGTAAATGGGACAATCTGACAAAGGAACAGAGACTGGCTTTGAGAAATTTACAAAATGACCCTAACATAGTGATTAAGCCATCCGATAAGGGGGCAATATTGCAATTTTGAATGTATCTCAATATAGAACAGAAGTACTTTGTCAACTAAGTGACCATACATGTTATGAAGAAATTGGGTGGGATACCTATAGAGCAGGAATCAAAGAATATCATGTTCTCCTGAATCAGTGGCATAGCATAGGGTTATTTGATAAAAACGAGCACAGTTTCCTACAGAATGACAATCCCCATGTACCATGCATTTATGTCTTGCCAATGATACATAAGGACCTCATAAATCCACCTTGGAGGCCCATATTGCCCTCTAATGGGGGACTGTTAGAGAATGCCTCCATCTTCTTAGATCTATTTTTGGCACCATTTGTTGTGAAGCAAAGATCAGACTGTAAAGACAGGTCAGATATTTTTAGACAAATACATGACATCCAATGGGAGTCTACCTATTTCATGATATCTCTGGATGTCTGCTCTTTGTATACGTGTTACGTGTATTAATCAAAGGCAAGGGGTTGATGCATGAATGCAATACTTACAAAGCAGACCCATATCTTTGAAAGAGCATAATAAGATGTTAGAGAAAATGATGATCTACTGTCTGGAACAAAACAATTTTCTATTTGAAAGAACTCTCTACCACCAAACATCCGTTACAGCGATGGGCATGTGTTATGCCCCCAGTCTGGCCAATTTATTTCTAGGCTGGTGGGGAGAACAGGTGGTGTGGGCAGACCTCAATGACCAGTATACAGAACACATCCCAATTTGGATCAGGTACATTGATGACCTTTTCCTAATTTGGGATGGGCTATTGAAACTTTTTGGATCTATCATTTGGACTGCGTCAAACGTGGCCTTAATGAGGAAATATCGTGGTATGTCACGAAATAGAGGCCTTTTGATTACACATAGTTGTTCTCTGTAATTCCAGCTTTGTAACTATGCATTTATCAATGATCAAAATGTCTTGTTTCTCTACTTATCTGTACTTGGTCGAGGCATTTACTTGCTGTATTTGAGTCAACTAATCACTCGGCAGATTTTGTTTGCCACACATACCTCTTTGTTGTATCTTAGATGGTGTGATCAAGATCAATGTGGATAGTACCCCATGGGGTTGGGTATTGTTTTTCATCATCGATATATCTTGCCTCTTCCCTAAATTATGCTTCCAGTATTTCACGATTGACGTCTTCTCTGAATGATCTAACACTTTTTTTATTTTATTTTATTTATTTTTAAAAAAAAGGAAATAATCTCTCTGTTTTTAACAATTTACCTGTGTTCTTTTTTTCCTCATTAAGTGTTTCTGAAGGGTATTAAATACGACAGAATTGCTCTGACCCCATCCTTTCAGAATATCATTGGCTACGGTTTCCTATTATACAATGTCGGCGTGATTCTCTTTATAATTGCAACAGCGTAGACTGCAGTCCGCTTTCTATCGTTGGTTCTCTTTTTCTACCTTTAATCAATTCTCGGTAGTCTGCTAGACATCGCGATAGTTGCGCCGTTTTTTTAGTTTAAAAACATGGCCACCGGCTCCATCTACTGTTTGGAGTTATACCCACAGGTTGGAGATCTTGCTCGTCCACACTTTGTGCGATATTGCAGTAAGTAAGGCTTCGAGATAGAGGCGGATTTATCTTCCTAGTCGCATTTACGGGTTTCGGTTCAGCTGTCCCGTTTAGAAGTTAGTTAATTCCTGTCTACCCATACGCGCATATTTATTCTCTGTTTAAAGGCGATTTACGTGATGTAGCAGACAGTTATCTCACGTTTGTTCACACGCACATATCGACTCTCTGCCTAAATGGGACTAATGTGATTGGATTTGTTCGCATGCACTTGTTTATTCTCTGGGCTAGTGGGAAAAGCGTGACTCGATCTTGCCGACGTATGCACATTTAAGAGTGCGGACGATATGACCCCGGGTTCAAAACATCGTCTTTGGGTTGATATACATACTAATTGTGGAATGCTTACCAGTTAGTATGCTGCGGTCCCGATGAGTAATTAGTTCCTTGAATATTCGAGTGTCTCACTTTCCGCTTTTGCTATAAACAGACTGAGACTTTGATCTTTTTGCATCATAGGTCACTCGTGGACATGGGAAGTGATTTATTGTAGTCCCAATGATAAACGTAAGAGAATAAGAGTAAGATATCTCGATTGGGAGAGCAGGACTAACAGACTTAATGAAAAAGTAGGTCTTCTTTACTAGCATGTGATGATATTAACGAGATAGGACTCGAAGGATACGGACAGTCCTCATCTTGCTTATTATTCATACTTGTCATTTCAGTTGAATACCTTACCACGCACTGCATTATTGGATCAGCGATACCCTCCGTTATGACATGACTGGATGCTTATGAATTTCTTTTCCTATTCAACTGGGGTAAGACAGACTCATCCACTAGAAATATACCCTAATCGTTTACACAATGAAATTATGAGGCTATTCAGAACTGGTCCCCTTTTTTCTCTTAGGTATTATTATGTAAACTTTCTTGATTTACCATCATATATGGTTCATGCTGGTGATACCGTCCTTCCTGAATTAAGAGGAATATATGGTTTTTAATCGTAAGTAAATATGTGTACTTACCATGGATTTTGAAATAAGCTATTTATAAATAGGCTTGTAAAATCTTTCATCTGTTGCAGAAATGTGGAATGCATCATCGTAGGCAAACTGCCCTCAGAAAATCCTCTACGCTTTATAAATATATGTCACACTGGTAGTTCTCCTTAGCACTTTTTTTTACCCCCCTTCAACCACCAGGTACCATCTATTAGTATTTTCTACCTTCCTTCAATATTCTATACAATCATGGTTTATGTACACTCAGTGAAGACTCAGCTTGTGTTTGGTCATGTGTTGAGTTATAGTGTCATTTTGAATTATGTTAATGATATTTTTATATAGGGTTGGTTTGTTTAAAAATATTTTTTTTTGCAGAGAGTACAGATGGTGACAGTATTCTTTACTATATATTCTAGGTCCCCTGTACATGTGGGCTTGACTGCCTGGAAGAGGTCCTGAGGAAGGTGGCCTTGTGCCGCCGAAACGCGCGTCGACCAAGTGCGGGGTCTCAGACTGAGCTTTGGGACCTATTAGTTGGCGGGGGCTCCCTGCCAATCAAGACTCAGTTCCCTTTTCAGATGCTGAGGGTTTGAATGTAGTGAGAGTATGAATGTGTTAGCATGTTGTGATTGATTGTGTGAAATCAGGGGTACATGATTTTGTATAAATTGTTTTTTATGTGTAAATAGTTATTGTCATAATATATTTTTCTCATTGTACGAACCATGAAATTATTTATGAAATGTAATCTATGTGATAAAATGTCTCTTATGAATTGAAATATTATGAAAAAAATATAAAAACTTGAAAGCAATGCTTAATAGAAAATAAAAAGCTTCATATATTTTTTGAAGAAAATAAAAAAGTTTGTTGTGAATCTGTCACCTATGTCATACTAAGAATGGAATGTATTCCTGTATTGAAAAACTATGGCCATTGAGGGAACATTTTTCTTATTGCTGTGTTCTAATATTCCCCTCTGTTCCTCGGCGGTATCTTAAACTTTGAGGGGGTCCCATCATAATTGCTTTGTCAACTAAGTGACTGGATGTCTGCTCTTTGTATACGTGTTACGTGTATTAATCAAAGGCAAGGGGTTGATGCATGAATGCAATACTTACAAAGCAGACCCATATCTTTGAAAGAGCATAATAGGATGTTAGAGAAAATGATGATCTACTGTCTGGAACAAAACAATTTTCTATTTGAAAGAACTCTCTACCACCAAACATCCGGTACAGTGATGGGCATGTGTTATGCCCCCAGTCTGGCCAATTTATTTCTAGGCTGGTGGGGAGAACAGGTGGTGTGGGCAGGCCTCAATGACCAGTATACAGAACACATCCCAATTTGGATCAGGTACATTGATGACCTTTTCCTAATTTGGGATGGGCTATTGGAACTGGCTGAGGAATTCATTCAGAAACTGGGAAACAACAATCTGAATATCAGTTTCGTCTATAAAATCAGTAAGGATTACTGTGAATTCCTCGACGTAGTGGTGCAAATTGAGGATAATACAATCTCTACACGGCTGTAAAGAAAGGAAAGCTCAGGGAATACCATTTTACACGCTGGCAGTAACCATCCTACACCGCTGATACGCAGTATACCCTACGGCAAACTCCTACGAGCTTGTCGTAACTGTAGTATCCACAAGTTTCATATGAAGGAACAGGCAATGATGGTAGATCGTTTCAAACAAAGAGGCTATAGAAATATGGTACTGACAGCAGCCAAAAGGAAGATCAGAGAAAAAACACAGAATGAGTTACTCTTCAAGAATATATCTAAAGAGAGAAAAAACAACAGTGACGTACCTAAGATGATTACCACCTATAGTGAGGGCTCACAGTGTTTAAAGAAAATAATGAAAGAACATTGGAACTTATTAGAATCTGATCCTATCATTAGTAAGCACATAGGCCCAGCACCTAAAGTTACCTACAGGAGGTCACATTCATTAAAAGACCAATTGGTCCATAGTTACAACTGGAAGAACAGTCAGGAAATTGGTTGAGTAAGGCCTGCAAGAATAGCAAATGTCGTAAAACCTAAAAGACTGATCTAGGTAGGGAGAAAGAAATCATTTAGTTCATCACCTCTACCAGTGATTATGTGATTTATGTTTTGGAACGTCCTGTGGAAACAAATATGTGGGCAGCACCAAGTTACAATTGAAAGTCCGCATTTTACAACATTGACGGGCCATTATAAACAGAGATCACAGTTATCCCATTGCCAGACATTTCACAGAGAAACACAACAGTAACAGCAATCTCATGATCTTTTATGGGTTATATAGCATAATTCCACACCCCAGAGGTGGTGATCGGGAGAAGCAACTATGTGTTTTGGAGTCAAGACTCATAATTGAGCTCAATACAAAATACCCAAATGGATTTAACTGTGGGGAGGAATTAGCTACCCACATAGAACCATAGAGGACCGAATGAAGGCTACCGCTCAGCAGATTGTAATTCACTAGCACAGGTTTTAAATTGGGAACCCACATTCATGGAATCATGATAAAGTGCAATTGGGGTACAACAGGGCTCTATTGAGATACAATTCTCATACAATATTTAGTAATTGTGCTAGGTTTCCCTCTCCACACATTCATTTATTACCTTTATTTATTACTAATATCATTTTCACACATTCAACCATTCACATCTACACACATATTTGAATATTATGAGCACCATTAATTGGAATCCCACGTAGGGAAGCAAAACAACACTAGGTACAATACAGACATACAACATGGGGCACTGAATAAGGTCACGCAGGCAGAGGGAACATTACCCATAATCGATAAGTACGCTGACAAGTAAATTGAGGCAGATAGGGAAATCCATTCTAATGTTCCAGTATTTTGCAATGTTCTGCAATCAGTTCGTGGATTGGGTCGGCTACCGAAGGTTTATGTGTGCGTGAAAATAAGATGTACATATATTTATTTTTATTTGTCTCTGTAGAATTGCTGCTTGTAAATATGCAAATATTTATTATTTAAAACTTTATTGAGAATGCTACTCGGAAGTGCCAGATGAACACATGTCATTTGACGTACGCAGTTGTGTATAAAAACATGGCGGGCTTTGAATAACTTTATTGAACATCTGACGATCCATTGTGGATATGCAAATACAAACAGTATTATTATGTTGTGATGTGTATTATGTATGCACACATTATTTGGTCCATATTATGAATTGTTTTTTATCTGAACTGAATATTCTCTTACAGTATATGCATTACTATGAGATTGAATTTTGCGCGTAGCAGCATATGTAGTGTGTTGTCGCTTTCCATGCATGATGAGAAGTATTTCCAAGGGAATTGGCAGTATTAAGATTACTACTTTGCAATTATCCCTGGGGTGACACTCGTCTTTTCTCTTGGGGTCTGGAGGATAAATTTGGAAAGAAATACAATAACGGCAGCTGCCTCTGTAGGAGGCACCTACACCGCTGGAAGCAGAACTGCCATAGCAGCAACTCAAGCAGATATATATATATATATATATATATATATATATATATATATATATATATATATATATATATATACATATATATATATATATATATATATACATATATATATATATATATATATTAACGCTCCAAAACTCCCAGGAAAATGACTCCAAAGGAAAGTAGCACACGCAGGGGAGGTTTCCACAGATGTTTAATGAAGAAACCAACAGCAAGTTGCTGTTGGTTTCTTCATTAAACATCTGTGGAAACCTCCCCTGCATGTGCTACTTTCCTTTGGAGTCATTTTTCTGGGAGTTTTGGAGCGTTAATTAAAAAACGGGTACACCCCCGTTTTCGTGTGCACCCACTCGTGTGTGCAATTGGTTGGTGTCTGGGAGCTATTATATATATATATATATATATATATTCTTCAGCAAAGAACGGACCCAACCAGCTCCAGTACGCAGCCAGGAGGTCCAGAAACACCACAGCACAAACAGGGTCCAACACTCGATTTTCAGGTAAGGTGTATTTTTATTTTCTCAACACCATCGTGCAGACAAGGAGGACGGTCAACACGTTTCGGCGATTGCCTTCAACTGGACCATAGAGTCCCGCAGTCCAAACAGTCCATTTAAAGTGAAAAGTGCATAAAGTCCCTTCTTCATTTCCTTTAAAAACAGACTAGACTGTTAACCCTGCTAATCTATTGTTTTTCAGTGGCCATTTTAAGCATTTATTTATGTTCACAGTTTTACATATATACATATATATGTATATATATATATATATATTTTTTTTTTTTACACAGCCTTCTTTTGCTCAAAAAGAATTGGTACACACTCACAGTGTCCGATATTTCCACAATATCTTTATTTTCAGTTAGGCTTCTGGTTCGAAAGAAAATACCGACGTGTTTCGTTAGTGACAACTAACTTGATCACGGTTGGTATGTACACATTACAAACAGCCTATAAGCAGTATTTTACAAAACATGTGACTAGTTACCTCATTGCTATTAGAAGATGCATAGCATTATGGCACTTGTGGTCAGATACGGGTAACACCATTTATTTAACAAACAGAACAGCAAGATCTTTTAAGGTACTTTTTCTCTCTCCATTTTGATAAGGTTTGCTATTTTTGTTATTTTTATTTGCAAACATGTTGGCACTATGTGTTCAGGACATTGCGGAATCTTCCTCTCTTTAAGCCTCAGTCTACGTTTGAATTAACTAGACACAAGGTCGCTTTGAATTTTTTAACGCACTTGTTTTTATTCACTTTCCTCAGTTACAATAAGCGATTTCACACCCGGAAGATTTCTTCCATTATTCATAGAATAACCCGCCCAATTTTTTCATTTATCTTCCTACGGTCGATCCTAACAATGTTATTTGTTTATTAGTCGGAGCTCCGATGTTATATTTGGGATATCCATTTTGTCAGGTCTACTTCAGGCGCACAGCAAAAAACCAACATGGCTGCCACATTGACACAGAGAAGAAACCAGGTTGACGCTCTAGTGTTCAAAGACAATCAGCTAGATGCAGGTGAAGAGCGCGGAGAGTGTTGCACTTCACCTGAGCTTGCAGAGCAGTAGGATGTTTTACCAGTTGCGCCGCGAAGATAGGGAAACTTTGTTGCGCATTTCCCGAAAAAATCAGAGAATATTTCCGAGAGAAGACATTGAGAATTTCAGAGTCAAGAAAAGACAAGAAAGACTGTTCCATTGTTGAATGCGGCATAGTTGATTTGTAGATGAAGCGCACTGTGAGGGACTCTGTCTCAGCACAGTGGATGCGCAGTTGAAATATCGTCTGACGAGAGAATTAAGAGTCAGCACAAGCAGAGGTACGAGCAAAACTAGTTCGAGCATTACGAACTACATTTTGGAAGTGAGAAAGCCATAGGGGATTTAGCGTATGAGGCACAAGTGTTATGCCATAACTAATTCTCTGATACAAGTACAGAACTGGCAATATACTTACCTGACAAGAATAGCAATATATGTAGGACAGACTGGAGAATATCTGTGATCAGCAGTGAAGTAACTGAACTGAGCACATTATAGGAAATTACATTATAGAAAGCTGAAGGTGAAGAAAAGGAGAGAATACTTACCAGAAGTCATTATTTTGCAGAAATCCTGGTCACTGAATAGGTAAGGGAGCTGTAAGAAAAGAGATAAAAAGATAAGAATTAGACACTAAGAACAGACATCTTAATATTTGTTATTTGAATAAACAGACACACCAAGAGAAAGAAGAAGAAGTAGAAAAGCAAAAAAAGAGGGGCAAAAGACACACCAACACTGGGTAAGATAGAATAGAAGTTAGAAAAGATAAAAGTGTCAGAAGTAAAGGAGGAATAGAACATTAATGTGGTGTTTTGTTTCATAGTATAAAAGCTAGCCAGAGAAGAAGAAAACAATCAAGAGCAAGAAAGAATCTGAAGATAGAAGAAAAGAAGAAGAACAACTTTGGTGTGCAGCCTCTTCTCTGTCCCATATTCCCCCTTCCCCAGCGGGGCTCTTCTGGTTACTCATTTAAATTGTGCGTGGCCGGGGAGTTCTGTTGGGGATTTGGGAGTTTGCGGCATTCTGCTCCTGTGTCGAGGATTGGCAGTGGAGAACTGCCGTCTGACAGAGTGAAGTGCCCACGATATAGCGGCACCCGAGCAGAATGGCGGAAGGTTTGGATATGAAGAAACTAGGGGAAATATTAGAGGGAATACAAAGAGAATTAATTACAGTTAGAGAAGAGAATCGAGAACTTAAGAGAGAGACTTCAGAGTTTGCGCAAAAGATGGGAAATTTAGTTTCGGGAGAGAGTTTAAAGATATCCTCGCCTATAGAAGGAAGGGTCATTTGGAGAATCATCCACATCTCAGTCAAAGACTACTACACAAGTAATACATTCCCTATCCCCAGTTATTCCATTGGCCCCACCAGAACGTTTTAGTGGAGACCCCCAGAAGGCCCGAATATTTTTAACTCAATGCACCCTGCATTTTATGTGCAGACCCGCACTTTTTCCTGATGCGCAGTCTCGAGTGGCATTCATACTATCCTATTTAAGTGGGGATGCCGAAGCTTGGTCAATGCCCCTGGTCACCAGAAATGATCCAGTGCTTTATAATTTGAATGAATTTAAGAAAGAATTCCTGAGGATCTTTGATCACCGGGGGGTATCACAAGCCACCGATAATGAATTATTGAGATAAAACAAGGCAACAGAGAGTTGATTGCACAATTTAATAAGTTAGTGGTAGAGACAGAGTGACCGGAAAATAAACGAGCAGCAGTGTTTTACCGAGGACTAAAAGATGAGTTGAAGGACGCATTGGCACAGGTCCCAAATCGACCTACAGAAGCCTCTGCTCTCATTGATTTAGTTTTGGAAATTGATTTTCGCCAAAGCGAGAGAAGAGGAGAAAAAAGTGAGATTATCGTCCTAGTGTGCCACTTTTTGATAGGGTAAGGTATGAGTCAAACAAGGAAGGAGACATGAGCCGTGGGGTAGAACCAATGCAAATTGGCACAATTCGAGGTTCTCTTTCCAAGGAAGAGAAGGATAAAAGACAAATGAATAAACAATGTCTTTATTGTGGAGAAAATGGGCATTTTGTCCGAGATCGCCCAAAGAAGCCAAAATCCACACAGGCGGAAAACTCCACGCGCCACCAGTAAGAGGAGTTGGACTGGTGGTTGCAGAATCAAAGACAGCTCCAAAGGATCATGCTCTGGCTAATACCTTGCAATCGTCAGCACCTCACTTAGTAAAATCCATGACTCTGAGTTTCCGAGAGGAGAGATTAGAACAGGTGACAGTGATGATCGACTCCGGAGCTACGGGCAATTTTTGTGATTTAAGGTTTGCAGAAAAGAATGGGCTACAATCCATCAAGAAAGAAAACAGTGAAGCAGTTAGAGCAGTCGATGGCACTAACCTTTCGTCTGGTCCAATAGTGAGCCAAACCGAACCCGTGGGGTTGGAAACCACTGAGGGTCATATGGAAATACTACAATTCAATTTGATCGATGCACCTCAATTTCAATTGATTTTGGGTTTACCCTGGCTCACAGAGCACAACCCAACCATAGATTGGAAGGCACGTACGATAACCTTGAATTCAAAATACTGCAAGGAGAATTGTTTTGGAAGATGCCCGAGCAATACAAGCAAATCACCAGCTTATCATTTGAGTGAAAATGAACACTCGGTTTGCTTAATAGATACAGTAATTCTACTAGAGAAGTATCAAGAATTTAACGATGTATTCAACGAAGTGGAAGCGAAGAAGCTCCCTCCACATAGAGAGTATGATTGCAAAAGAGATTTAGAACCTGGAACCAACTTACCATGCAGCAGAATCTATGCGTTAACTGAGCGTGAGGATAAGCACTTGAAAGAGTGTATAGAAGAATATTTGGAAAATGGGTTCATTAGACCATCTCAGTCCCCAGTCTTGTCTCCTCTATTTTTCATTCCAACAAAGAGTGGGGAGTTTCGCGCATGCATCGATTATAGGGCAATCAATCGAATAACAATCAAAAATCGATATCCACTGCCCTTGATTTCCACACTGTTGGATCAAGTAAAGAAGCAAGAATCTATACAAAATTTGATTTGAGAGGTGCGTACCATCTCGTTCAGATTCGAGAGGGAGATGAGTGGAAAACCGCATTTAAAACTAAGCATGGTCTATTTGAATATCAAGTAATGCCTTACGGCCTGTGCAATGCACCAGCAGCCTTCCAACATTTTATCAATGATTTCCTGAAGGAATGCATAGATCAAACAGCAATAGTATATATAGACGATATACTAATTTCTTCCAATGATGTGGAGAAACATGAAGAACATGTAAAAAGGGTGCTGCAAAAACTTCATGAGAATGGGTTATACATTAAATTGGAGAAGTGTGCCTTTGACGTATCCACCGTGGAATTTCTAGGCTTTGTGCTTGTCCTGGTGGAATAACCATGGATGAAAATAAAATAAGAGCAGTAATCGAATGGAAGTCACCAACTTCGGTAAAGGAAATCCAAAGTTTCATCGGATTTGCAAACTTTTATCGACGATTTATTCAAGACTTCTCCAAGAAGTTAATTCCAATAACGCGATTGTTGAAAAAAGGAACTCCATTCAGTTGGACCACAGAAGCCGAAGCAGCATTTATTCAGTTGAAGAAGGATTTCACTACGGCTCCAATTTTGTTACACCCAGACCCGGCAGAACCATTCTTTATAGAAACCGATGCTTCGAATTTGGCCTTAGGAGGAGTGCTGTCCCAGAGGCACAAAACTACTGGTCAATTGCATCCGGTGGCGTTTCGTTCCCGAAAATTAACACCCCCAGAAATCAATTATACCATCACAGAAAAGGAGTTATTGGCTATCAAGGACGCTTTCAAGGAATGGAGACATTACTTGATGGGCGCCCGGCATGTAATAACGGTCTACACAGATCATAGAAATCTCAAATTTCTGAAATCAGCAAAAACCCTGACTCCTAGGCAGTTACGGTGGTCCTTGTACTTCGCCGAATATGATTTCATCATCACCTATCGACCCGGGACACAGAACGGTAAGGCAGATGCCCTGTCTAGGTTGGGAACAGAAGGAATCATTGAAGAAGTTCAAAATCAGTCAATAATCCCAACAGAGAAAGTAATAAGTGCAGTGCTCCAAGAGATGACAGAAGATCAAGACGATCCGAGGTCAATGAACAAGAAAGAATTAAGTGAATGGGTCAAAGAGGATCCGAAACGAGAAATTCGAAAAGGTTTACCATATCACGATGGAGCGTTATTTCTGCCCACTTCTGAAATGCAGTTAAAGGCCTTAAAAGAGTGTCATAACAGCGTTTTGGCTGGGCACAAAGGCATAAATCGGACCAAAGATTTGGTGAGGAGGAGATTCTGGTGGCCAGACATGATCAAGGATATTCAGCAGTATGTAGCCACATGTGAGACTTGCGCAAAAGAAAAATCTGAGAGAAGGCCCCCTCAAGGGTTGGTACGGCCCTTACCCACACCTCCATTCCTATGGCATACAGTGACCCTAGATCTACTTGTGGACTTACCTTCTAGTCAGGGTTATGACACCATTTTGGTATGTGTGGATGCCTTCACTAAGATGGCCCATTTTGTGCCTTTGAAAGGAGTTCCAACAGCCAAAACCTTAGCGAGCACCTTCAGTCAGCATGTAGTTCGAGCACATGGAATACCCTAGGTTTTAGTTTCAGATAGGAACTCCCAATTCTTGTCCCATTTTTGGAAAGCTTTCACTAAGCGGCTAAATATAGAAAATAGGTATTCCACTAGTTTCCACCCAGAATCAGATGGGCAAACAGAACGAACAAATCAGGAGTTGGAGCAATATTTAAGGATGTGTTTGCTAGAACAGGAAGGTGATTGGCCAGATTATTTATGGGCAGCAGAGTTCGCACATAATAATACCAAGAATGCGTCCACAGGATACACCCCCTTTTACTTGAAAGCAGGAAGACATCCACAACATTCCTTAAACTTTCAGGAGGTTGATGTACCAGCAGTTACTGATTTAGTTGAACACTTGACACAAATTCATAGTCTAGCCACTAAGAATATAAATAAGGTAAAAGCTAGTTCTAAACTTTATGCAGATAAAAAGAGAAGGGAAGAGTCAGAAATGGAAGTAGGAGACCAAGTATGGTTAAACACAAGAAATCTCAGGCTGAAGGGCATTAGAAAATTTCAGCCTCGATTCATAGGCCCCTACCTGATAGAGAAGAAGTTAAGCACATTAAATTATCAGTTAAAGTTGCCCAAGACCATGCGAGTGCATCCTGTTTTCCATGTCTCTTTATTGAAGAAAGCTGTAACAGGAGTGCGATTAAGTAAAACTCCAAAAACCGTCCAAATGGAGATGGGAGAGGAGTTTGAAGTCCAACAGGTACTAGATTCTAAGTTACCGAAAGGGAAAATGTACTACTTGTTGTACTGGAAAGGTTATGGTCCTGAAGAGAGATCTTGGGAGCCAGCCACTGATATAAATGCTCCACGACTGATAGCAGAGTTTCATAAGAGATTTCCAAATAAACCACAGAAGGAAGGAAGCTCCTTTTGAGGGAGGGTACTATCAGGTCTACTTCAGGCGCACGGCAAAAAAACAACATGGCTGCCGCATTGACACAGGGAAGAAACCAGGTTGACGCTCTAGTGTTCAAAGACAATCAGCTAGATGCAGGTGAAGAGCGCGGAGAGTGTCGCACTTCACCTGAGCTTGGAGAGCAGTAGGACGTTTTACCAGTTGCGCCACGAAGATAGGGAAACTTCGTCGCGCATTTCCCGAAAAAATCAGAGAATATTTCCGAGAGAAGATGTCGAGAATTTCAGAGTCAAGAGAAGACAAGTAAGACTGTTACGTTGTTGAATGCGGCATAGTTCGAGTTGATTTGTAGATGAAGCGCACTGTGAGGGACTCTATCTCAGCACAGTGCATGCGCAGTTGAAATATCGTCTGACGAAAGAATTAAGAGTCAGCACAAGCAGAGTTATGAGCAAAACGAGTTCGAGCATTACGAACTACATTTTAGAAGTGAGAAAGCCATAGGGGATTTAGCGTATGAGGCACAAGTGTTAAGCCATAGCTAATTCTCTGATACAAGTACAGAACTGGCAATATACTTACCTGACAAGAATAGCAATATATTTAAGACAGACTGGAGGATATCTGTGATCAGCAGTGAAGTAACTGAACTGAGCACATTATAGGAAATTACATTATAGAAAGCTGAAGGTGAAGAAAAGGAGAGAATACTTACCAGAAGTCATTATTTTGCAGAAATCTTGGTCAGTGAATAGGTAAGGGAGCTGTAAGAAAAGAGATAAAAAGATAAGAATAAGACACTAAGAACAGACATCTTAATAATTGTTATTTGAATAAACAGACACACCAAGAGAAAGAAGAAGAAGTAGAAAAGCAAAAGAAGAGGGGCAAAAGACACCCCAACACTGGGTAAGATAGAATAGAAGTTAGAAAAGATAAAAGAGACAGAAGTAAATGAGGAATAGAACATTAATGTGGTGTTTTGTTTCATAGTATAAAAACTAGCCAGAGAAGAAGAAAACAATCAAGAGCAAGAAAGAATCTGAAGATAGAAGAAAAGAAGAACAACAACTTTGGTTTGCAGTCTCTTCTCTGTCCCATATCCCCCCTTCCCCTGCGGGGCTCTTCTGGTTACTCATTTAAATTGTGCATGGCCGTGGTGTTCTGTAGGGGATTTGGGAGCTTGCAGCATTCTGCTCCTGTGTCGAGGATTGGCAGTGGAGAACTGCTGTCTGACAAATTTACTGTAAAAACAGTGCTGTTTTTATATATCTATATATGTAGCCCGTAACTGTTGCCCTCTGGTGGGCCAAAAACCGTCCGGTTCAGTTACTTTCCTGAATTTTATACTGTTTTTAAATTTTTTATATTTCTATGTGCGATTTCTGTTAGATTCTCATTTCATTTCCCGCCTTTCTTGTGCCCTCCGATGGGCAATTGTCCTGTTTAACATGTATGAATTCATACTTATGGAGATGATGACCCTTATGTGTGTGTTACTCTGCTCTGCTCGATAAATATGTATATGTAACAAGAGGTAATTCACTGGTCAGTTAAAGCATCACAAAACTTGATACATTTATCATAAACATTTCCTATAAGTGAACGTACAATTCTTCGCTTTGATTAAGGCCCCACGGTATGAAAGTCCTGAAATTTCATATTTGGCGGGATTCTCTCCTTCTTAAAGTCTTTTCCCGGTCACCTCCTCTCACATGTTGTGGTGTTGTCTCCAAGGCATAGAACCATAACATTTTCCAGTCCCCTTCACGGTTACTTTCCATGTGTTTGGCAACAGCATTGCTGCGATCCTTGTTAATCGTTGCTCGCCCGTGCTCTAAAATTCTTTTTTTAAGTTCACATTTTGTGCTGCCGATGTACTTTAAGGAGCACGGACATTCGATGACATAAACAACGAATTGGCTTTTGCACGTAATTAACTCCTTTATCTGCCACATTTTGTTATTTGGTTGCAATACTTCAGTTGTATTTTTGGCAATTTGGCATACTTTGCATGAATGGCATTTCAGGAATCCCCTAGTTTTCAGTCATTGTGTCCCTTTCTTTATATCCCGATTCTGGGGATGACTATGTACCAACTTGTCCCTTAAGTTTTTCGCTCTACGAAAACTGACATTTGGATGGTTACCCATTATTTCTCCCACCGTGGGGTCTAGTTGTAACAATTTCCAATTTTTCTCTGAGGACCTCCACAATTTGTTTAGATTCTTTTGTGTAATCCAAAATCAGTCTCACAGTGTTTTCTGTCGTTGATTGTATATTAGGATCTGTTGGTATTATTTGTTATAATTTTAATATATATATATATACTTATCAGGTGTGCCACAAACGCCGCTGCTGCTCTTACTTTCTCTGCCTGTGAACAAGGACAGCAATGTCTGGAATGAATAAGGCTTCAGAGACTTTGAATTTGGTGTGTGTGATCCTGTTTGCACTGCGATCTTCAATAAAAAGGTGTCAAGCCTCACAAGTGGCGTCTCCACATACGGAAACCTTTTTTGATGTATTTGAGCGGCCGGTCCGGTTGCGGAGATGCCCTACTTCAAAGCGGACCTTGACAGCTTGAATTTTCAGCGCTGATGGTGTGGGGTAAACCATTTTGAAAGACTTGGTATGCAGCACACACAGCTTTCTGGCACTAATTCGACCAACTTGGGTAAGAAATTTGTGTTTATTTTGAAGGGCAGCAGAACCCACTTGGGAGGAACATTTCTGAGACAACAAGTACCAGCATGCCGTGTGGCACCGCCCACTGGGGCAGGACTTGGGAAATGCTTATCAGGTGTTTCCACAAACGCTGCTGCTGCTCTTACTTTCCCTGCCTGTGAACAAGGTCAGCTATGTCTGAATTGCGTAAGGCTTCAGAGAATTTGAATTTGGTGTATGTGATCCTGTTAGCACTGCGGTCTTCAATAAAAAGGTGTCAATCCTCACAAGTGACGTCTCCACATAGGGCAACCTTTTTAGATGTATTTGAGCGGCTGGTCCGGTCACGGAGATGCCCTATTGCTTAAAAGCGGACCTTGGCAGCTTGAATTTTTAGCGCTGATGGCGTGGGGTGAGCGGTTTTGGAAGACTTGGAATGCAGCACACACAGCTTTCTGGCACCAATTCGACCCACTTGGGAAATAAACTTGTGTTTATTTTGAAGGACAGCAGACCCCACTTGGGAGGAACATTTGTGGGACAACAAGTACCAGCATACCGTGTGGCACCGCCTACTGGGGCAGGACTTGGGAAATGCTTATCAGGTGTGCCCACAAATGCTGATGCTGGTCTTACTTTCCCTGCCAGTGAACAAGGACAGCAATGTCTGAAACACGTAAGGTTTCAGAGACTTTACAAAGATGAAGATGAAGTTATAGTTAGGTGAAATTTTAAATGACAGCGTAAAGTTTTAAACTCACCAGTTATACTTTACTTTACAGGGAGGCGGGTAGTGCGCATGGGTAGGATGCCGAACCTGGATGCAGGTGGGATGTTAGCTGCACTGTGCACAGTGGAAAGTTATCTTTTACATCTGGTAATAAAATATTACTTTATGTGAAAACATCCTACAAATTCACTCAAAAAACAAAGGTTGAAGTGACATTATTGTTAGGTTAAAAGTTCAGTGACAATGTAACATTTTAAACTAAAAACAAAACTGAAATTCACCAGGTATTTTTATCTCTAGTAACTATAACTCCTGCCTTAAGGTGTGCCTTGCAAAGGCACACCTTAAGGCATGAGTTATAATCATAGTTATGAGTTATAGTTACCCAACATATTACATCACTCATGAAATGTTCTATAACATCATTGAAAACATAACTGCAACATTTGATATAACATCATTGATAAGAACACTGAGCATGATAGGCATATGAATTATAGATACCTTAAGCGCAAGTTATAATTGCTAAAGGCACTATGGGTGATTTTATAGATATGTATAAATATTTTTGTAATAATGTCAAATAGTCATTACATATGAGAGATGCATCTATCTTTTCTTTTGATTTACATCCTTGATTAAGTCCAAAGAGGGCTAAATGCGTTGGCTGGGCTAGTTGGAAAATTCTTGTATTGAAAAATCAATGAAAGTTGGAAACTAGACGCATTCTTAAGACTCCTGACAGCTGAATCTCATATTTTTCATCATTGTTATATTTGATATATATATACATATATATGGATAGATTGATAGACAACCAGATAGATAGACAGATATATATATATATATATATATATATCTTTCCAAGAATTTCTCCACGATTCACGAAGAAAATGCAGGACACCCAGAGCTTTTGTGAAGGTATTTTATTCACAGCAGACGGAAAAGGTCTCACGACGCGTTTCACCACTTAAGGCTTGATCACGCTCGCCTCAAATGTGCTGTCAGCCATATTTAAACCCACAACACCACGTGTAAGAACATTCAATGCAACAAATGGACGGACATATTGTAACGATGTGAACAGACAGGAATTGGTTCCAAAATTTCATTATAATACATTTGAACAACCGTAAATTCATTATTCATTGATGTAGTCGATTAATAACCCATTTATAATGATTATTATACATTGTGAAATTCAAATGAAAATAAAGGAAGAAAAAATAAAATCACCTTCAAAATTCCTGATATATATTTGTCCACATTATTATAAAGAAGTGACACCAAAAAACCACTCTTAACACAGAACAACGCCAAATAAGCGGTATTCCGCCGTCAAAATACATCACTTGCCGTGATTGGTCGTTTACATGTAAACAGTGTTACCATTGGTTGCGTTGTTGCCATGGTGCCTGAAACACCGAAAAAGATCTTACTAAACGGTAATATACCGTAGCGTGTCTGTCAGAGAATTGCATATAAAGACAAAAACGGGCATAAACCAATTTGTCCGAGCAATAACACATATTCAAATTTAGATATATGCTATACATGCATCATACAATACCGCCCCAGTGGGCATGCAAACATAATACCGCCCCAGTGGGCAAATAGGTGGAAGTCCAAGGACAGCTGTATGGTCAAGTCCCATTGGAATGTCAAAGCAATGTCCATCATAGTGTCACAAAGTTCATAATGTCATCAATCCGTCCGTTGTTATGCATTGAGTGAAATCTAAAACAATGAAAGTTTATAATATTAAAATAGAGTTGAAGACCTCTGACACATTCACTATTGTCTAATACATTTATTCATGAAGATGTATTGCCAATTCTTCACTCGTGTTTAACCCTTTAGGACTGAGGCAGTCGAAATCAACAATGTATTTTGATTCCAATTTTCTCAAAGACAGTTCTCTGTCACCTCCACGTATACCAAGATCTACTGTGTCAATAACCACCATGCGGACCAATTTCTCATTCTGCATGTGTTTCTCACAAAAATGTCTTGCTATGGGGTATTGCTTGTTGTTATTGTGGATTGCACGTAGATGTTCTAGAACCCTTTTCTTGGCTTCGTGTTTGGTACTACCTACATACCACTTGTCACAAGGACAAATTAATATGTAGATGCTGTATGGTGTATTGCAGGTTAGATGTTTACGTATGGTGAACTGTCTATTGGTGTTAGGTACTGTCAAGGATGTACAGTCGAAACTTTGTTTGCAAGCCTTGCATTTACGACACCGCTTAAAGCCCCCTTCATGTCGATTATTGTTAGTCACACTAGAAGTGACATAGTTGTGGCTTAACTCATTCTTCAGAGATCTACCTCTCCGAAAAGTAATCTGGGGATTATCACTCAAATGTTTTTTGAGATGCGTGTCGGTCTGCAAGACATGCCAGTGTTTTTTGAAGATGTTACGAACTTGGTTGGCTTGCCCTGAAAAGGTTGTGATGAATCTCACTTTTTGTTCATCTGATTCCACTACTCTGGGGTGCAATAACTCCTCTCTGTTTTTACCTTCAACGCGTTCTTTAGCTCGAAGGATCATTTGTTTTGTATAGCCTCGACAAAGAAAACGTTGGCACATGATCTTGCTCTCTTGTTCATAGGCTGCCTGAGTATTACAATTCCGTTTTGCCCGGAGAAGTTCTCCGTAGGGAATGCTGCAAACCAAATTTCTGGGGTGACAGCTGTTGGCATTTAATATGCTGTTACCCGCAGTTGGTTTGCGAAATAGTCTGGTATTGAGTTGTCCATTGAGGACTTCTACCTTTATATCCAGAAACTCCACAGTTTCTTTACTGAAATTGCCAGTGAGAGTTAGATTAAGAGTGTTACAATTTTGGAACCAATTCCTGTCTGTTCACATCGTTACAATATGTCCGTCCATTTGTTGCATTGAATGTTCTTACACGTGGTGTTGTGGGTTTAAATATGGCTGACAGCACATTTGAGGCGAGCGTGATCAAGCCTTAAGTGGTGAAACGCGTCGTGAGACCTTTTCCGTCTGCTGTGAATAAAATACCTTCACAAAAGCTCTGGGTGTCCTGCATTTTCTTCGTGAATCGTGGAGAAATTCTTGGAAAGACATTTCATGCCTGCCGGTGGCCTGGCGGGACCGCCCTGTGACAGCCGTTCTTGTTTACCGGCATTTGAGGAGAGAAAATATATATATATATATATATATATATATATATATATATATATATATATATATATATATATATATATATATATATATATATATATATATATATATATAGATAGATAGATAGATAGACAGACAGATAGATAGATAGATAGATAGATAGATAGATAGATAGATAGATAGATAGATTGATTGATTCTTACTGATACAAATAGCTAAACATCACACTGGTACTTTGACTGACTGCCCCCCTGCCTTACCCACCAGAGTGAGATGGGCTTGATTCGAAATCCACAAAGAGTTTTGGTGAAAAAACAGGCATTCCCTTTCTTTAATGTCAAACAATTTGAATTGACAAAAGTAAAACAGAGAAAGACAAATAAAATTGAAATAACGAACAGCAAAACACGAAGCAATTGGCGAAATGCTTCCAAATACTTCCTAGAAAAAGGATTTAATTGATGGAGTTTTTATTTATTTTACGAAATGTTGTCTACTCCCATTAAATGACCTGTAGATCCTTGACAAATGCTATCAGGTATTATTGCCGAATAAATTGTCAGAACAGTGTGGAATATGCAAACCTTAGGTTCCTTGTTTAAGATTTTTCCGTTCCACTTACACTAATTATACAATTTCTTTTGACGTTATATTATAAGCCAGCTCTTAACGTACCATGAAGATAGAACATTATATGACTAAATGGCATGAAGCACTTGATTCTTTAATTTTAGCACTTAATTAAACATTATATTGTTATCATTTAATTAGGTGGAAATGAAATATGAGAATATAATGAAAATCATTTTGCAACCAGACTAGCTTTAAGGAAAGAGAAAGAATAATTACTTTTATTTAAAAGAGAACTTTGGATAGCTGTTCGGTGTTTCTTTACCGAAAGCGTGTGGATGCTGCTACTGAGTCTTTGCACCTGCATTACCTGAAACATTCGTGTTGTGCTTCAGAACAACAACTAATGTATTTAAACATTTGAGCCATGGTTACATGTTGTGCATCAAACTACCTTGGTCAGGCACCAACTGCAAACCTCGAAAGAATGCCTGTCACGAGCATAGTGGAGGCGAGAGAGTGGAAATTATAGAAAATGTCCTCATGCTCTTGAGCATGTGGGCCGTCAAAGGGCCCGATTCACAGAATGAACTTAAGACTCAATCCTAAATTTACTACTATTTTGGTATTCACAGAATGCACTTACTACTTTTGGCATTCACAGAATGCACTTACTACTTTTGGCATTCACAGAATGAACTTACTACTTTTGGTATTCACAAAAGTTAGGATTTTGTCTTAAGTTTGTCTTAAGACAGACTTAAGACAGACTTAAGACAAACTTAAGACAGACTTAAGACAAACTTAAGACAGACTTAAGACAGACTTAAGACAAAATCCTAACTTCTGTGAATACCAAAAGTAGTAAGTTCATTCTGTGAATACCAAAAGTAGTAAGTGCATTCTGTGAATGCCAAAAGTAGTAAGTGCATTCTGTGAATACCAAAATAGTAGTAAGTTTAGGATTGAGTCTTAAGTTCATTCTGTGAATCGGGCCCTAGGTGCCTGGCGAGCTTAGTCATGAGACGGGAAAAATGTACTGAGAAAGAGCAAATGTGTAAGCTGTATACAATGGGACCACGGCTTATTTACGGAGGTATGCGCCTTTGCAACCACATTAGGCTAATAAAATAAGCACCATCACATGGGGGTTCTAGTTCACTTAAAACATTTTGAAAGAATGCACAGCATATGAGAGCAAACAACATAAACTTCAGATTCTTATTTAGGAAATAGAGCTGCCTTCAAAAACCTCATTCTAAGAACAAGGAATCGTGAACCTCAATTCACCAAAATGCCAGGGGCGACACAAGTGACATGACACCCATTTACCTTTACTTTCACTCACACACACACACACATTCTTAGGCATAGGCACACATTCACACACACTCGTTCTCACATAAACACACTTTCACCCACAAGCATTCCCAAAACATAAATGCAAACAAGTGTTTTACTTACCTTATCTGCCAGGGAGGGTGACAGTCCAGCTAATTCTAATCCATTCTTTATTACACTAATAGGGCCTCATTCATTAAAACTGTCACATCTCTGTGACCAAACAGTGATGTAACAGTTTTCACTGTGCCCTCCTTGTGACATGATGGATGTGCCGTATTTAATGTATGGTGCTCCATGTCGCAAGGAATTATAGATTTGTCAGTATTCCTGACGTATCTGCAGGCGCAAAAGTGACACAATGCTGGGGGTGTGTCTGAAAACAGACGCAACTCCAGCAATGTGTCCTTTCACATAGGGCAACCTCCATGGGAAAGGGCCTTCGCCAGTCTTAGGCTTGCTGTGAGGCAAGCGTAAGATATTGACATAGTAGCGTGCTAGAAGTGTTGCAGTGAAATCTCATAGATTTCAATGCACCACTTCTACGACCCTTAATTGCGGGGGAACACCCACCCTGCACACAGTATACCTTTTGCAGGAATAATGCAGCGCAGGCCTTTACAAAGTGACGCATCTGCTTAGATGCGTAACTTTGAATATGGCACAACGTGGTGCATCATTTATGCCCCTGCAGCATCACAACGGCAGTGTAAAAGTGTCACAGGCCTTCATAAATAAGGCCCATAGTGAAAGATCTAATTTTCACCTTCAGGGTAGTTAGAAATTGTCAGAAATCAAGGAAATGCGAGCCCCAACCGATGTCCATAAGGACAGCTCCCCTTGTGTTCCTGGCACTGATCATGCCACCTTTGAGGCCAGGGGTTGCAAAGGGCGTGCCAGGAGTCTTAAGGCACAAGCCAGGGGTCGCAGCTACGGCCCCTGTTGACCCCTTAACAACGTCAATGCAAGGAATCCTGACTTAGATTCACAATAATATAGCAAACTATACAAGTGGCAGCTCTATGGTGCTCCTTGACAGTTTGTCCACAGTTTGGGGATCTATTTCCTGCGATATATCGGTGCGTCGGGGTGGTGGCAGCTCCCCGATACCTCGCTTAGCTTGTAGCCATTAATTCAGTGCAGGATTGTTTTTAACATTGTATGACCGATTTTAAGCACAGGAAGATCGTTTTTTACTACTGTGCATTTTATTCTTTGCCTAACCCTTTTGTTGTGCAGGGTATTCATGGGGGTGTTCTAACTCACCCGATATCTCTTGAAAGCCTCTCTTGGCCCCTTTCACCGCGGCTGGTGCTCCGGTCGTGGTAAAGGAGGGCGGCCATCTTGTGTGTAGTCCTTCTCCCCAGCTGAACTGGTGGCAGCGTTCTAGCTGGGGGAGAGAGGACAGGGCATAAAAACAGCTGAGACTGCTAGTCTTTGCGGTGCGTCGGGGTGGTGGCAGCTCCCCGATACCTCGCTTAGCTGGTGGCCATTAATTCAGTGCAGGATTGTTTTTAACATTGTATGACCGATTTTAAACACAGGAAGATCGTTTTTTACTACTGTGCATTTTATTCTTTGCCTAACCCTTTTGTTGTGCAGGGTCATCATGGGGGTGTTCTAACTCACCCGATATCTCTTGAAAGCCTCTCTTGGCCCCTTTCACCGCGGGTGGTGCTCCGGTCGTGGCGAGGGAGGGTGGCCATCTTGTGTGTAGTCCTTCTCCCCAGCTGAACTGGTGGCAGCGTTCTAGCTGGGGGAGAGAGGACAGGGCATAAAATTAGCATGCCTTCACCAGCGCGCAGCGGTCGCGCATGGTGGGCGCGCCGAAGGTAAGCCAAAGGTCAGCCTGTCTGCGCCCGTCCGCGCCTCGGACGTGGCGGACACAGGACGGGCTACCTTGCAGACATGGTGCTCGATTAATACTGCGATTAGATACACTCGAACGAGTTTGATGGCGCTCCGTCCCTCGCTTGAGATGGGATAAACCTGTGTAAAGATAGATCCAGCTAGTCTTAACTCTTGCTCTGCTTGTGGTTTTTCATGCAGTACTAATGAGACTATCCCATCTGACTCCACATTAGGTTTAGCCTCTATTTCTGCGGCTTTAATTAATGCGCGCTCTATGTGCAAACATACAGCAGAAATTTTTTCTTTGTTGGAGGATGGGACATTGGACCTGCTGTTTATTACAGAAACATGCTTGAATAGCTCATGTGCTCCTGACATTGAACTAGCCATTCCCAGAGGATTTAAGATACGAAGGAAAGACAGAGTCAGTGGTAGGGGTGGTGGTTTAGCCATTATTTTTTAGAGATTCGTGGGCCCTTAATATTGAAAATACTGATGACATAGCGGAGGGTGAGATTATGAATTTTTCTTTGATTTTGTCCCCTCATTTTACTCTGGGTGGATCTCTTATTTATCGACCTCCAGGTCCTTCGGGTCCTTTTCTTAAAGCTCTTCTAGAGATTTTGGTTCCCCGAGCAGTGAGGTTTTCGCGTTTTTTACTGCTTGGTGATCTTAATATCCATGTTGATCGTCTTGAGCTTCACGAAAGTAAGCTTCTAAATGATTCCTCTGATCTGGCCTCTCTAACTCAATGGGTTTCCTCCCCAGCACATATAGGCGGGCACACTCTTGATGTCATATGTTCTAACTTTCATGTGAAGGTTGATGCTCCTCAAATTCTAACTTGGACTGATCATCGGCTGATTAGATTTACTTGGTCGACCAGGAGGGATATACCCAAGTCTTGCAAGAATACGTTCCCCCCCAAGATTAATGTAGGTAGTCTTAATACCTGGCTAGATCAGAATAGACCCATCCTGGGAGGGGAATTGGATCCAGCACTTCAAGTTTTTGATGGTTGGCTGCGAGCAGGGATCTCCGCCTCATCGAAAGGGTCAAAATCGGCTTGAGATAGGATGACTCCCACACAACCCTGATATTCGCCCCAATTACGCATTCTTAAACTTGCTTGTAAGAAATTGGAGCGAGCATGGAGGGTGGTCTATTGCCCACAAGCCAAGGTAGCTTACCGCTCGGCACAACGGGATTACTATGCTAGTATTAAACTGGCTAAATCTGAATACTTTGCCAGAAGAATTGAGAAAGCTAATAATAACAGTCGGGATTTTTTTTCCATAGTTAAGAGCTTTCTCTCCCCTTGTGCTGAACAAATAGTGGTGAAACCCTCTACTGAATGGTGTGAGAACCTCTCCTCTTTTTTTCTAACAAAAATTGCTAAAATACAGAAGAGTCTTAGAACAGTCAGTGGGGAGAGCAGGCTTGCTTATAATGTTAGCTCTATAGTATCGCCTATTTACGCTATGGAGAGATTTACCCCCCCTCAGTAGAAGACACCTTGTGTGCAATTAAATCTTTGAGATCCGGTGCCCCCGGTGATATTTGCCCGGCCCGGGTGTTGGCTGAAGTGGTAGAATCAGTGGCATTAGAGGTCTCACAAATAATGGGTCTATCCTTTAAAACATCCAAGGTTCCCGAGGAATGGAAACATGCAAAGCATCTTCCTTTGTTGAAGAAAACGGGCGCCAATCCTGCTGTGCCAGGCAACTATAGACCCATATCTCTGCTTCCAGCCATGGCGAAAATTGGAGAGAAACTTGCCTTTTGTCAGCTGAATGCCTTTGTGGAATCATCGGAGGCTCTCCACCCTGCTCAGTCCGGCTTTCGTGCAGCTCATAGCACGGAGTCAGCCCTGGTGGAGATCACAGAGGCAATTAGAGAGTGGCGGCAGAGCGGCTCTAATTTTATTGGACCTCTCTGCCACGTTCGACACTGTCCCGCACTCACTCCTCCTGTCTCGATTGGCTGAGATTGGTGTGCTGGGCTTAGCACTAGAATGGGTGAAATCTTTTTTGTCCGATAGGCCCCAGCAGGTTTGGATCCCACCTTTTTCTTCCTCGGCCAAACCTCTTACTACTGGGGTTCCCCAGGGGTCCACATTAAGTCCCTTGCTTTTTAATGTGTACCTTACTCCACTCATTGTGCTAGCCGAACAAATGGGGGCCAAAATTATAGCGTATGCAGACGATACGCAACTCTTATTTACATGGCCCGATGAAGCACTCAACACTGAGGTCATTTGTTCTTGTCTTTCTGCGGTTTTTAACTGGTTAGCTATGGCACAGCTAAAATGCAACGAAGACAAAACTGAAATTCTGTTGTATGGCCAATTTCCGCCCAATTTTAGAGAACTCTTATGGCATTCTGATTTTCCTCAACCAAGTTCAGTTACCATCCCTGCAAAGAACTTGGGTGTATGGTTTGGGGAGGATCTGAGGTTTGAGGCACACATAAAAAAACTCACAGGGCTGTGCTTCGGATCTCTCAAGGCTATGAGAAAGTTCTTTCCATATCTTCCATCTTCAGCAAGAGAGTCGGTTGCGAGAGCTTTAATATTATCTCGGCTCGATTATGCCAACTCTCTTCTTAGTGGAACGCCAGCCTTCCTAGTCGCAAGATTACAGATCATCCAAAATGCGACGGCGAGACTTCTGTGCAATGTGCCTAGTAGAGAGAGTGCACGTATCTATTTGAAGGAACTTCATTGGCTGCCAGTGGCTCAAAGGATTACCTTTAAAATCCTAATACTAGCATTTAAAGCAGTCAATAATCTTGGGCCTTCCTATCTGAAAAAAAGATTCCGTCGCTACACCCCCACTCGTTCTTTACGGTCGGCCAACTGTAATTTTCTGAGTGTACCCCATTTTCGACGAGTGCGCCTTGGAGGCCAGTCAATTGCCGTTCTCGCGGCTTCGACCTGGAACACTTTGCCTTTATCTTTGAGACTGATCCAGAATTTTGTTCCTTTTAAGAAGGCACTGAAGACGCATCTTTTCAGATCTGCTTACTAGACTTTTTTAGATTCCTCTATTTTCTTCTGGCCACCTGCTGTTTTCCCTTTTTCGCGCCAGGATACTCTGGTAGTAACAGAGCGCGTTATAAAACAGCTAAAATAAAAAATAAAATATCTCTGCTTTTATAACAGGGATTCTGTAGAGTTCAGCCTCTCGTGACAGTGTGTAGAAATCTATCTTCCATAACAGAGAATGTGGACCAATCCTACAGTAAAGGAGCAGATTGTGGGAGGCTATACTGAGATTATTTACTGTAGTTTGATAGCCTTTTGATAGACTGGATTTATCAAATTTCTACACACATTAAAAGCATTAGCTCACTTAAAGTCATCCCGATTTTAAGTTAATCCTGCTCAAATTGAAGATGAAGTCACAAACAGAGGCAAATAGAAAAAGAGGGAGGGGCGGGAGAGAAAAATCGAGAAATAACCAAAGAGTAAAAGAGAGAGAAAGAGAATAAGTGACAGGTGAGGAAATAAACGAGTTAAAGATGGAAAGCCATTGCCTGCCAGCCCCATCCTGCCTTCTGTTTCCTCTGGGTAATATTTAAACCAGCCCGGTATGCTCTTGTAGACTCTAGGTTAACCCTCTGACACTTTCAAGATGCCCTAAGAATACACAAGCAAACTCTCAAAGTCCCTCAAACTGCCCCACCTTTAGGTGGTCCCTAAACAGTTCTTATTGGCCATGAGAGACCCTTGGTCCGCCCCCAGAGACCACAACCATGTCATCAAGAGACCCTCAACCTGTTTTTAGTCACTCCCAGCTGGTCTTTACACTCCCCCAGCCATCCCTTTCAAACCCCCTGTCTGACAGTGCACAACCCAGAAGGCCCTCAAATGATCATTGTTGCACCCCGAGAGACCCTCAGCTCACCCTCAGAGTTCACCTCCAAACATAGGAAGCTGCCCTGCTGAAAACGTCACCAGCTTTCAGACACCACAGTTGGACCTTAGAGATTATTCAATAATTAGCATCATACTGTTTAAATACTTATAAATACTAACATTGTTGCAGCTATATATTTTGTGTGACTAATGCAACAATCCACCTGGGTTATAGATGTAAGCCAGGGTACTAGAAAGCTAGAAGGCTGATTAAGAACATTGGAACCTGACACCACAGTCGATATAAACTAGGTGTAAAATTATTGCAAACCTCTTGTAAGGAAGTACCATGGTTACCCAAATATAGTTGTCATTTGCTGATCTTCGACGTGTTCTCATTCCTCTGAAGTTGTAGTAGCTATGACTTTATTCATGTATGCAGTTGTACTTGTTTAGGTGACCAGCTGGGAAGCAACATGGCGCTGAGCAAAGGATGGGAGCCCTAGAGTGCCGTTCAGATAGTTTACAATGAAGAAGATGGCCAGTAGTACCATTGTGATAGGTGTAATGCTCCTTGAAGATATGTACCTTCAGCTTCTACTACATGTAAAATAATAAGATGTTTGTACTGTAGAGTAATATGTATTCATAAGCAGTAGCTTTCAAGGTCCCTGAGTTCTTAATGTGAGGTGTAGGTGTCTCATTCTAAGTAGTCATTCTGTAGAACACATAATGCATGGCTGAATACATCTGATAGGTTGTCAAGGAAGTTTTGGTTCTAAATGTATAGATTAATTTACCCAAGCTGTAGATCATAAAAAAATAAAAATCACAAAGTTAGCTCCTGTAGTACTAAGCATAAGTCAATAAAACCTAAGGTGAAAAATTCTCAGAATTCACTTTTTAGGCGTAATTATTCTATATAATTTCAAAATAAAAAAAAACCCACAAATTGGGTCCTAAAGTCAGTGCGCATTGGTCAACCCCTGGTCCATCTTTTAAAAAACAAATGATGTTCCCAGACAACTTCTGGTACCCTGCCCAGGTACTCAACTGAAAACAAGAAGAGAAGCAGTTTATGCAGCGGAAGGGGTTTTAGTCAATTTTACCATCTGGACCCAATTTAAAATCTACCAGTCCCTTTCAGGCTGCATGAGTTTAAACCAACATCACCAATTCTATTTGATCTCCTCTCCTCATCGATGAATCTTTTAGTTGTTAGGGATTGGTGAAAAATTTTGAATATTCTTAAATGAGAACCTAAACAAGAAATAATCATTCAATATAAGCACTTGACATTAATAAAGATAGACTCTGATTACTTATCAATGTGCCTTTATCTAAATTAATGTGAATGCTCATCAAGTGCAATACAGCTTGAATCATAGCTCACCATACAAGTGAATAACAAAATAGTAATTCATAAAACACATCTCAAATATACCTGTCGTGAGAGAGTGGCTAGGGCTAGAGACAAAAGAATAAAGACATGTTCAAAATAAGATCAATGCAAATTCAGAATATCATACTAACCTATCGCACATGATGCTAGAAGTCTGAAAAGCTACTCTCCAGCACCCTCAAAGATAATGAGGAGCAAAGTCAAAGCGTCAGGATCGGCAGAACAACAGCTAGCCAATTATGGGGCCGATTATGATGGCGGACGGACCTGAGTCCGTCCGCCACCATAGAGTAGGAGGGACCGTCCGCAGGGGTTGCGGCGGTCCCTCCGTGCAAATTAGGATGTGACCGCCACCCTGGCGGTCTCATCCTGTATTTTTATCATTGCGGAGGGTGCTGCTTGAAGCAGCACCCGCCGCAATCATAAAAATGTAAGTTGTGCATTTGCATGCACAAAGCGGCAGGCACCTCGCAGTGCCTGCCGCTTTGTGCAGGCAAATGCAGGGGGGTACCATAGGTACCCCCCATGTGCACCCCCCACCCCCCCTTCACCCCTGGGGGCCCGCAACGGGCCCCCAAACACAAATCCGTATGCCTTTACACGGCGGAAATGCCGCGGTGTAAAGGCATCTTTCCGCAGACATCCTAATATGACTGGCGGTGTCTGATAGACACCGCCAGCCATGTTAAAGCTTTTCCGCCGCGGTCGGAAGGCGACCGCGGCGGAAAAGCTGCGGACTGAAAAACGATCCCCCAGCCATCCTAATCTGGCGGGGGTCTTTTTCAGTCTGCAGCGGTTTTCCCGCTTCCTCCGGGCCGGCGGTGGCTTCCGCCGGCCCAGAGGATGCGGGAAAACCGCAATCGTAATCAGGCCCTAAGTTAGGAAACAGCAACATGGCTCGCAAAGTAAATCTTGCAAGCCTCCCTCCTTACAATCATTTAGTACTAATAATTATACTCTAAATCACTGGGGATCCAACCCCCCTTGTGTCATCACACAAAAAAATCCTTTAACCCCATTGGTCAAAACGAGGGGGTGTCTCGTCACTCCACTTTCGGTGTGCCTAACTTTGTTCAACAGTTCCTTTGTCTTTAAAAAACTTCCGTCATCGACATTCAGCAGAGGCAACCCAGATATCTCTTCCGCGGCTTGTACATTTCTCCATCTTACTAATGTATCAAACTCATAGCACAAGTGTTCACATACTTCACTCGGTAAGTAAACTCCATTTCAAAATGTTCATTACTTCCTCCAAACAGCCTTGGCCATCATCGGGAACTCACAAAGGACAAAATAAATTTTTCTACAGCCTACGTTTTAATAAGCAAATTAAACCCAAAAAGACTCTCAAGGCCTTTTCTGCAGAACAGTGAAATGTGCTCTAGGAAAAACAAATACACATGTGATTATTGTTGTCACTTTAAAAAACTCCTATATTAATGTTTCTTTGCAACACATTATGTATATTTTCAAACAGTTAGTAAAAAGAAAATATTATGTCTTCTATTATTATTATTATTATTATAATTATTATTATTCTTTTTGGTTGTTATTTCTGCATTACTCATTTACATTTGCGGCCTACTATAAAAGTACTAGAAACACTAGTTTATTTCCAGCACGCACTTGCACATTTTTCAATATCCCCTTTTTATTTTTTCACTGTTAATTTTCTCACCATTATGTTAATAATTCACACATTAGGAAGTGTGATCCAAGCAGGTTTTTAGTTTGCAAAACCCTGCTTCATCACAGTAAAGTGTACACAGAAAGCTAGTTAATAGTTTTGGAAGCCTGCCATTCCTGTGCTGCAACCCGGCTCTCGCAGGTGGTGTCAGGAGTAATTTTCGTCTCAAGCTTTTCAAATAGGCATGACTTGTTTGTGCTTCATCTGCAGGCAAAGATAAACATTTCTGACATTTAAGTCTAATGTTTAAAGTGGCTCTTTGCCAGGTAACAACAGTAGAACAGTGAATCAGTGAATATTTCACAAGTGGAGAGATTTTCTTAAGCTTTCCCACAAACTCTCTACCTCACCACTCCTGTTAGATCCCAATGTGGAAGTGGGATTTTTATTGTGAGAAATTCTCAGGGCAGTTTTCAGGTTGATGCCTAGCAGATAGTGCAACTGTCTGGTTGCGAAACGACTTCTTGAAGGCATTCTGAAACCTTCCCTTGGAATGCATGGTACCCATTGCTTACCATAGGCTTTGTGTTTTGTACCACCTGAGTAGCAAAACTTATTCACCCTTACCCCTTATATTCTTCCACAAGTCCTCGCTTTCTATAAACAGGCCTTTAACCCCTTCTATGCGTCTGACGTGCAGGAGCCATCCGATGCATAAGTGCTCATGTGGGTCGGATGGCTCTTGTGCATCAGACGCCATTGCACAGGCTATCCCTCTGGTGCAGGCACCAGAGGGATTCCCTTTACCCCCAACAGCCTCGGAAGCTGGGAAAAAGCTTCCCTAACTCCGGAGCCCCCTGCCCTGATTTTCCTGAAATGGCAATCAACGCGCACGTCGCACTGACGTAATTTCAGCTTCGCTTTCTACGTGCTCAGGGGGGCTATCTCAGCTCCCTGAGCATGTAGAAAGATGGGAGAGGTATCATTGGAAAGGGTCCGAAGGCAGAATCATTGAAAAGGGGCCGAAGGCAGAAGGGCAGAAGGCCCACTAGAAACCAGGGATTTTTGTTATTGATGTAAGGGTTGGGGCTGCCCAAGATTGGCAGACCAATGCCCCCACCCCCCAAACAAAGGCACCAGTATTTCTGCTCCCCCAGAGGCAGATGGGGGCAGTAGCCCCTAATCTGCCTCTGGGGGGCAGAAAGCCCACTAGGCACCAGGGATTTTAAAAATGTTTTTATGATGTAGTGGTGGGGGGTGCCCAGAATGGATATGATAATGCCACCACATCAAAAACAATTACCACAGACTTTCTGCCCCCAGGAGGCATATTGGGGCAATAGACTCTTATCTGTCCCCCCTTCCCCCCGGGGCAGCAGAAAGCCCATTAGGCCTCAGGAAATATACTTTATTTAATTCAGGGGTGAGGTCAGACCAGAATGGGCATGCCAATGCCCACTTATCCCCAACAAAATGCCACAGTCTTTCTGCCCTCCTTGGGGAGAGGATGGGGGTAAGTATCATTGGAAAGGGTGGAAGAAAGCCTACAAGGTTCCAGCGATTACGCTGGCTTTATTTATGCATGGGGACTGCCCAGAATTCTTTCAGCTAAATTTGAGGTTTGCAGGGGATTCTGGGTAGGGAAATGATGGGCGATCCACGCATGCCATACCTCATTGGACTCCCCATTATGTCAGGTTTTCAGATATGTGTGGGTTTTGTAGGTTTCCCTAGATGTCAGCTAGCCCGGGTCCAAAACCCCAGGTGCCCCCCAAACCAGGTAGTTTTGTTATAGGTAATTTTGAAGTCACCACAGTACAATTTGGGCTATTTCCTGTTACAGCCACTATGCCTATCCACACAAGTGAGGTACTAATTTTATCTGTAGACCTGGGGGAACGCTGGGTGGTAGGAAATTTGTGTTGGCCCAGTGACCCTACAACTTACCCACACAGAAATATGAGAAAAAATAGATTTTTTCAACAAAATTTGAGGTTTGCAGGGGATTCTGGGTAGGGAAATGTTGGGGGACCAAAACAAGCCATACCTTACTGTACTTTCCCGGGTGTCTAGTTTTCAGAAATGTGTGGGGTTAGAAGGTTACCCTAAATGGCCGCCGAGCCCGGGGCCAAAAACCCAGGTAACCCCCTTGCAAAACCAGGTTGTTTGTGATAGATCATTTTGATGTCTCCTCAATACGTTTTGGGCCCTTGCTTGTCGTGGGTACTTGATCCACCCACACACGTGAGGTACCATTTTTATCAGGAGACCTGGGGAAGGAAGTGTGGAAATGTGTAGATCCACGCAGATTACAGAACTTTCCCACACAGAAATTTGAGAAAAATGTGATTTCTTAGCTAGATTTGAGGTTTGCAGGGGATTTGAGTTAGGGAAATGTGGGGGGACCCAAGCAAGCCAACCCTTGCTGGACTCCCCCAGGTGTCTAGTTTTCAGAAATGTGTGAGTTTGGTAGGTTTCCCTAGGTGGCCGTTGAGTCCAGGGCTAAACACTCATGGGACCCCCCTTGCAAAACCAGGTTGTTTTGTGATAGGTAATTTTGATGTCGCCTCAATAGGTTTTGGGCTCTTGCCTGACACGGGTACTTGACTCACCCACACAAGTGAGGTACCATTATTCTCGGAAAAGTATGGGGAATGCAGGGTGGGTAGAATTTTGTGGATCTACACAGATGTCAGAACTTTCCAACACTAAAATGTGAGGAAAATGTGTTTTTTTTAAAAAAAATTTAATGTTTGCAAGGGATTCCGGTTAACAGAACCTGGTGAGAGACAGCCAAGTCACCCCATTGTGGATTCCCCTGGGTGTCTAGTTTTAAAACATGTATAGCTTTGCTAGGTTTCCCTAGGTGCCGACAGAGCAAGGGTTCAAAATCTATTCTTAGGCACTTTGCAAAAAAAAGGGTAAATTTTAACAGTAAAAATAAAGTGTGTCCACGTTGCGTTTTGAGATGTTTCCTGTCGTGGGCACCAGGCCTACCCACACAAGTGAGGTACCATTTTTCTTTGAAGACTTTGGGGAACGCGGGTGAGTAGAAGTTTGTGGATCCACGCAGATTTCAAAACTTTCCACCACAGAAATGTGGGGAAAATGTTAGTTTTTTTAAACAAATTTTTAGGTTTGCAAGGGATTCTGGGTAATAGAACCTAGTGGGAGCCAGTCAAGTCACCACATCCTCGGTTCCCCTGGGTGTCTAGTTTTAAAAAATTTATAGCTTTGCTAGGTTTCCTTAGGTGCCGACAGAGCTAGGGTTCAAAATCTACTGCTAGGCACTCTGCAAAAAAAAGGGTCAATTTTAACAGTAAAAATAAAGTGTGTCCACGTTGCGTTTTGAGCTGTTTCCTGTCACGGGCACTAGGTCTACCCACACAAGTGAGGTACAATTTTTATTGGGAAACTTAGGGTAACACAGAATTGTAGAGCAACTAGTATTACCTATTGATTCCAAATGAAAGGCAATGTGTAAAAAAGAAGTCATTTTGAAAAATGACCTAAATTTTCTCATGCTAGTTTGGGTACTCACAATTTCGGAAATGTGCAAATATCTACTGCTTTATATTTGTTCCAATTTCAGAAATGCATAGGTGTCTTTCATGCCGATGTTCCATGTATGTATTTTCCCAACTTAATTGCTACATGCCCGGTACATGATAAAAAACCATTGCAAGACGCTGGTCAGTTATTGGCTCTAGGTCCATCAGGGTCTTAGTGAACCTACAAGTCCTATATATCCCCTTTCAAACAGCTGTCATAAGTAGAAGAAGTTACAGGTGAAAACGTTGACACAAATGGCTGTTTTTTCAACTGGTTTTCAATTTCAACTATATTCAACTGTTAGTTTCTATAAAAAAAACTTGAAGGATATACACAAATGACTCCTTGATAAATTCAGAATTTTTTCTACTTTTCTAAAATGTATTGCTTTCCAGGGTCCATTATTGCTTTCTTACTCATTTCTACCATTAACTGACATGAGGTTGAAAGTAACCCCGGGCGTAGTGGGCGTAGTGGGGCTTCGCGGAGCTACACGGAGTGGGCGAGAAGCTACGCCCACCCCGGCACTCCCCGTAGCCCCACTACGCACCTCCCTCCCGCTCTCCCCTACATACATTATTTAAGCAAAAGAGCATTAAAACAGCAAGTTTAAAGCACTTACTGTGTCCAGGGCTTGTCCAGGGCTCCCTCTTGGAATCGCGTCCGTCATGGGTATCAATGCGCATGCGCGAGCGGCCGCGCATGCGCATTTCTCCCGAGAAATGCGCATGCGCGGGTGGCCGCGCATGCGCATTGGTATCTAAGATGGGACGCTATTCCAAGAAGGAGCCCCGGACGAGCCCCGGACACGGTAAGTGCCTTAAACTTGCTGTTTTAAATCTCTTTTGCTTAAATAATGTATGTAGGGCAGGGCGGGAGAGAGGCGGGTGGCGGCCGACTCGGCTACGCTCACGGAGTGGGCGTAGTGTGGCCGGCTACGCTGTCTATGCAAAATGCGTAGGAGGCAACACTACGCCTACTCCGTGAGCGTAGCCGATTCGGGCGCCCAGGCTTAGTTGAAAGCACAAAAAATAGCAAAAATAGGCTATGTTCCAGAAAATTGCCAAAACTGTGTCAAAATGTTTGCTTTCCTGACAAAAGTCTTCTTGTCCCTGAAAGCTGGGAATATGGTGATTTCTTCACCACAACCACTTTGTTGATACCATTTGCAGGGTAAAAACCAGACGCTTTCATCTGTACCCTTAAAAACAATATTTAGCTGTATTTTGGCTAATTTCTGGGAACCCTGCAGAGGAATCCACAAACCCTGGGTTCCTTTAGAATCCCCATGATGTTGGAAGAAAAGGACACAAATTAGGCGCGGATACCTTACGTGGTCAAAAGGTTACAGGGACCTAAGCGCAAACCACCCCAAATAGCCCAAAAAAGGCTTAGCACAGGTTGGGGGGGGAGGGGGAGGCCTAGCAGCAAAGGGGTTAAATTTAGTTTTTATCTTGTCACATGTGCTGTCAATTCAAAGACAGAGGTCACATGTCAGACTCTTTCTCCTGAGAGAGCTTAGTGTTTACTTTTCTTTCTCTGACTTCAAAGTGAGAGGATTTATGTGACACTCTTTCCAGTACTGGGAAAGAAAAGTTTTCTTTCTAGCACACAAATATATTTAAATGTCTGTAAAGGAACTGTGTAAATATTTCAAAATATATCAGAATTAGGAAAGAACAAATAAAGTACATATTTTTGAAGTTCGGAAGTGTGGTGGAAACAAATATTTTAATACCATCAAAACGAATCAGTAAACTAGGTGATGCCCTTTCCACACATTATCATTTGTGAGCTGTATAGTTTAATCAGTGTACTGTATTTGCAAATGTAATGGTCATTTCAATTGAAAATGTGTTATCTGTAATGGCAGTGCGCTACCACACCATGCACACTTCACACTATGCCACTCCACTCTACACCACTCCACTCTACACCACTCCACTCTACACCACTCCACTCTATGACACTCCATTCAACAGCACGACACCTCTCCCCACTACAATTCACTTTACCACACTCTACTCCACTCTGCGTCACTCTATTCCACTTCACTCTAGGACACTCTACTCCACTCAAAGACACCCCACAATACTCCCCGACACTCTAGAACACTCTATGCCAGGCTGTGACACTCCATGCCACTTTACTGCACTCTACACCACTCCACACTTTGCCACCCCACTCTATGACACTTTACTCCACTCTATACTACGCCACTCCACTCTACACCACTTTACTTAGGGCACTCCACCCTATGCTACTCCATTCTATGACACTTTACACCACTCTATACCCCTCAAGTCTAAGGCACTTTACTCTATGCCCCTTCACTCTATGACACTCTGCTTTACTCCACTCTACTCTATTCTATGCCACTCCACTCTACGGACTCTATGCCGCTCTACTATACTCTACTCTACGACAATCTACTTGATTCTATGTCACTATGGGCCCGATGTAGGTAGGCCGTTACCGATCGGTAACGGCCGAAAATACCGATTTTTGGCCCTTACCGATCGGTAAACAGCCATCGAGATGTAGGGAACCAAAAAAATAAATAATCGGAGTGAAATCCGAATCGGAAAGAGTACCGAATGGGAAAGAATCCGATACATACATACCGAAAATCGGATATGTAACGAATCGGTAACACACCGAATCGGATGCAAACACCGAATCGGTCCATGTACCGAATCGGTAGTGACACCGAATCGGAAAATTACCGATTCGGTCCATGTACCGATTCGGTAGTGACACCGAATCGGAAAATCACCGATTCGGTCCATGTACCGATTCGGTAGATAGACCGATTCGGACATGAGCCGAATCGGAAAACATACCGATTCGTATGAATCGCCGATCGGGAAATTCCCCGATTCCGACAGATGGGGAGATGTAGGGAGGCACAGAAACACCGAAATCGGCTCAGAATCGGTAGAATTCACTCGGTATTTACCATGGATTCCAATCAGGTGGTAACCAACTCCAACCCATATAAACAGTCCCAAAATGCATTGCAACTTGCAGGATGGCAGCTTTTTATGTCATTGCGAGGCGGCTACGGCTACAGCAGGAAGGACAGAGGGAATGGCTAAGAAATGAACAGGTCTACAGACAGAGGATAACCCTGTTCATGCTCACAGAGGCAGAGATCCTACAGAGATACAGGCTGGACTCTGACACCATACTTGAGCTCATCAGGGATCTCAAACCATTCTTGGACCACCACACCCCAAGGGCACACGCCATCCCTGCGCACATCCAGGTGCTATGCAGCCTACACCTGCTAGCGTCTGGCAGCTATCAAAGTGGAGTTGCAGCGGCAGGAGGGGTGAGCCAGAGCAGCCTGTCAAGGTTCTTCCACACATTCCTTGACGCCATGATACACAGGATGGACCAATACATCTCTTTCCCTGCAACCCACGCAGAACTGCTACAAACTAAAGCTGACTTCTACCAGATGGCACAATTTCCCCAAATCATTGGTTGCATAGATGGCACGCACATTCCGATTTGCCCACCAGCGGACACCGAATACATATACCGCAATCGGAAGTCTACACACACCATCAACGTACAGGTGATCTGCAATGCAAAGTGCACCATCACAGACCTGGTAGCAAAATTTCCAGGGAGTACCCATGACTCCTATATTTTCCAACAGAGCGGCATCTATGCACGGCTGATGGCTGGCGAATTTGGTGAAGGATACCTCCTAGGTGAGACACATCATCAGACCCCCATAACACATAGTAGCTAGGTGGAATACATGTATGCATGTGTGTAATGTAACCCCTTTCTCTTCCAGGCGACAGTGCATATGCCCTCCGCTCATTCATACTCACCCCCTACCTCAACCCCTCCACACCCAGCCAAAGGAGGTATAACCGGGCCCACATACGCACAAGGAATGTTGTCGAACGGACCTTTGGCATCTGGAAAAGTAGATTCAGATGCCTGCACAAGAGTGGAGGCGCAAGGCAGTATACCCCCATCACCTGCTGCAAGATCATAGCTGTATGTGCAATGTTACACAACCTTGCGGTGAAGAAGGGCACTGAGGTGGAGTTGTCTGACTACGAGGACCATGCCGACGACGAAGCTGTGCCACTGACACAGCCAGCTGGGGTGTGTACGCCAAGTGATGGCAGATACAGACGTGAGGAGATTACTGAAAACTATTTCTGAGTGAGTACAGATGCAAAGACAGCTAAATGGTTGTTGGGAAAAAACAAATTTTAATACTGTTGCAACACAGTTACTGCACTGATGTGCAACAAAAAAATGGTGTAATGGAAAAGAAAACAAAAGTCCAAGGTTCAGGTTGCCTCACCCGCCCTTGCAAGGCTATTTCTTTGCCCGCTTGCCAGACCCACTGGGGTGTCCCTCAGCCCCCTCTGAATGACCAGCAGCATCTGCGGAGCGCCTGGTGCTCCTACGTGGCTCAGACGCAGCGCTGGCCGGGCTGCTTCGGCTGCTGCTGTCCCCAGCATCCCCCAGGTCCAGGGCAGGATTGGTGGCTGTGTTCGAGATGATCATGGCCTCCATAGCAGTGGTGATCCGGGCCATTCCCCTTGTGAGCTCTGCCGTATTCTGACTCAGGCTAGATTCCATGTTTGCGCTGCGCTGGCACAGTTGTGCCGTAGCCGCAGCAAGGCGGCTCATGCAGCGGTTCTGCACCCGGGCATCCCGCCTGCGCACCAGCTCCTGCTCCTCCATTCTGCTACACAACTGGGTTATGGCAGTGGTTAGCCTGCCTAACCCTGCTGCCACCTCCTTGTTTGATTCCACGAAGGCCTGAAATCCCTTTACCATTTCTCCCATCTGCAGGTTGTGCTGCAGGAGCTGGCGTTGGCAGGCCATCGTGGATTTTGCCTGCTGCCTCTGTATCTTGACCATCTTCCCCTCGAGGCCCAGGAAGACACTGCCCTCCCGTGCTGGTGCAGCAGTGGTGGTGATGGCACGGCGCCGGGCACTGCTGCTGCCGGCCTGCTGAGTGGGCTGGGGTGCCACTGGTGGGGGTGTGGTGCTGGCCGGTCCCTGAGCCCCTGCTCCCAGGACAGGTTGTACTGGTGGCAAAGCCCTGGTTGTGGCAGGAGCTGGTGTAGGTGGAAGGGGGTCCCTTGTAGGGGAGTTCTCTGGGGAGAACTGCAAGGGGGGTGTGCTGGGCATTTGTGGGGAGTGCAGTGCTTCGAAGTCTATCACCAGGTCTCCCTCCATACCAAGCCCTAGTGTGTTTCCGTCCTCCTCCTCCTCTTCAGCAGCCTGGCTGGTGCTCGGCCCTGCGAGTGCAGTGTCAGATGGTGCTGCTGCCTCTGATGACAATGTTTGTCCGCCTGATGGTGCCCCTAGGTACAAAGAAGCATTTGTAAATTGAGTGCCGATGTATTACAGTCAGTACAATTAAAGCATTCCACATGTCCTTGCTTCTCCTTAGACTGTGTCACACTGTTTCCTGTCTTGTGATTCTGCACTGCCATATTTTGCTAACTTCTGCTGACTACATGTACCATGATGCTTGTCTCTTGTATGTTGGTTACAGTACTGTGCTGGGGCTTGCCTATGCATTGTGTCTAATGGGGAGGTGTCTGGTAGGGTGTGTCATGATGCGCATGCTTCTTACCTGTAGCTGTAGCTCTCGCAGAGCTGTCCAGGGTCCCAATTCCACTAACACTCTCCCTCTCAATGGTGGTGGAGACCATTTCCTGGAGGTCTGTGAGGGGTGGCGCCGGGTTCCTGCCTCCACCTGTGAGTCCAGCCTGCCTCTGGATCTCTGCCATCTTCCTTTTTGTGAGGCTGCGGATGTCGTAGAATCTCTTCTTGAGCTCATCCACGGACCTGGGGGTGACACCCACAGCATTCACCTTTTGGGCGATTTCGCTCCAGATCCTCCTCTTGGTGCTGTCTGGCACATTGAGGGACAGCTTTCCAAAGAGCTGGCGGTGCACCCTCACCACCTCCTCGACCAACACCTGAAGCTCGGTGGTGCTGAACTTCGGCTTCCTCTTCTGGGAGGACTTCTGGCTCTCGCTCTGGTTTGCCATGTTCTTCACTACAGTTCACAACCTCCTACTCCCACTGCTGCTAACTGTGAGTGTTGAGCTCAGGCTGGCTCTCCAGAAACTTCTTAATTAGCTGCACCTGCCAGGGTTGCCACTCCCTGTTTGGGTGGGGGAGGGGGAGCCACCTCATTGGCTGAATCGGCTTTTACCGATTCGGATATTACCGAATCGGTAAAATCCGATTCGGTAAAATCCGATTCGGTATTATCCGATTCGGTAAAAGCCGATTCGGTTTCTTCAATGCATTCCTATGGGCTTTTTCGCCATGGGTGTGTTTTCATGGCTACGATTCTATGATTGCCGAATCGGATTTTACCGAATCGGCTATTTCCGATTCGGTGTTAGCCGAATCGGAACTATCCGATTCGGTGTTAGCCGATTCGGTACTTTCCGATTCGGTGTTGGCCGATTCGGTACTTCCCGATTCGGGCCGTGCCGATTCGGAACGTACCGATTCACATTACCGATGCCGACCGATTCGGTAATAATTCGCATTATTTTAGCTACATCTCGTTTTCCGATTTCAGAATACCGATTCGGACCGCCTCGGTATTTTGAAATCGGAAAATCCCTTTTACCTACATCGGACCCTATGTGTGGTGGTGAGCCTTAGCAAGGCCTACCAGTGCAAGGGATTCGCCCTTCTCTGCACAGAGTCCTTAGACCAATAGGAAGAAGTTGGCACAGAAACTGGAAAAGAAAAGACAAAGTTTATTAAACCTCATGAGGTGGAACTACATTCACACAACACCCTTCGGTAGTGTATGAGGTAGCACACTGACTGGAAGGAGCTTGGTCCTTTTATACCCACGCAGGGCTCAAAAGAAGGCGGTACAAGGTATAGAATGCTGGTCTCAAATACATATAAGGTCATACAGAGAGTGTGCTAGCAACAAGTGGGAAGGGCTGACAGTAAGCTAATTCTGGAGGACACATCCTGACAGTTACAAGTTAGGGACAGCTGTAAGCTTTACTGGGCATATGCAAAGCAGAGGAGGATAAATATATCTCGTCTCTAGGCAGATTTCAAGAGCAGTTAACAGGAAGGTAGGACAGAGCACATGGTGAGCACATGGAAAACAAAATGGCTGCCAGAAATGCAAAATGGATTCCGCAAAACGGACAAGATAGTCTCTAAATACAGGATGTCTTCTGCTAATGCTTAATCTAATCGCCGCTAAATCACGACAGACGACCCTTTCAGCATTAGCTGAAGAAATTCGTCTATCCAGGGTAATCTAGATCTGCATCCTGTACATTGATGTTCATCATCTCAGTAATTTCTTGGTTTACCATTTTCTGTGTTTTTATATCTGCAATATTTCTTTTGGCAGGTATACAAGCAGTGATGCGCATGGAGCAAAGCATAGGACCACATTGTATACAAGTACAGCATGTAAATAGCATTGACAGTAGTATGCATAGAATAGTCAGTAGTTTCCAGCCCAAAGTAACAAAGAGGGTCCATATCCAGTTCGAACATGTCCATGTACCAGTCTCTGGGTGAATGTCTGCAGCAATCTTATGCAGTTTAGAGATTGCGTCATAAACTGAAGGTGAGTGGTCAGATATAAAGACACAACAACTGCTACCGATGATGCTACATGCACCTCCTCGATCAGACAAAATCACGTCTAATACCATCATATTTACGAGTGCTACCATCCTTGCAATTTGCAATTCCTCTGTAAAGTTCCCAAGTGCCATAGCTGTCTGATTGGTGACAGCTTCCACAACACGAGTTAATCGCCTTATCCTTCTGCTATTCAATGCAGCACCCACAAAAAAGAACAAACCCAAATTGAAATCGTCATATTGTTGCAAAGTGATGTCTGTCTGGTCGACCTCATCTGTACTTATTGTTCGTTTGTATCTATTCTTAGAAATATCATTGTACAACTTCAGGTCAAGGTGATATGATGCAGGTGCTAAAAACACAGGGGGTAACAAAAATGATATGTAACATACCCCTGACCACCCAACAGGTAATTGATAATACCCTTTATTATCACATACAAAATCGGTGTTGTGCGACGATGTGAAACTACTGTTATTAGCACCTTCAATGTTTAGTGTAGAAGTACATTCACTTCATCCTACGGGAATTCTCCCAACACTGCCAATACATAAATCTGCGTTAGCTCTTGTTACAGATATCACAAAGAGTCCATTAGTTCTGATAGTCCTCACATTTGTGAAGACATATGGTGTTGAAATATTGTCCCATTTAGTCCCTTTAGCTTGAGCATAACCTTCTTTATCTTGGTAGCATTCTTTATTCAACCGAAAAATTATTCCACCTACTGAGGGCTTTCCGAAAACAAACAAAAGGGCATACCAAGCTTGACATGAACCATTATGGGAAAACGGTAGAGGAATAAAAGGCGTTCCTCCTTTCTTTTGATGTACAAGTATCATCCCACACACCCAACAATTGGTGGTATTCGTGGCATTGTGTGTATGATGTAACATCTGGATGAATATGTTATTTAGGTAGGATTGTCGATGCTTCTGCTCATGAGAGGGAAGCATAAAATAGTTGTGTTCCACTGGAACTGGCGTAGTGGCAACAAAAATCTGTCGAGCAGGAGCCACTTTCTCAACAAACCAGGTGATTATCGCCATAACCACCAGAGCAACAACACACCCTAAAGCACAAATGATTCGCTTGTTGAGCATTTTCGCAACAGTGATAATTTAATCTTTCTGCAAACTCGTTGAAACAATCGTTGGAGCTCTTATCCCATGGGCTGCCGTTGATTTCTTCACCGAAGATCAAAAAGGGTGTCACTACACTACGCAGGGCTGATCCCCCCTTGTCATATCAGCATTCCATTTCCACTAACCCAGGGAGGTAGCTCAACCAGTCTTTTCTTCGTCTCAAGTGGTATCACCATGCTCCAGGAATCGTGTTGTCCGGGAAGGCTTCCGCAGATTCGTCCGGTGAGATAGCTTGACCTTTCTCCGTCTCCAGAATCTCTCGATGGTCGGTCAACACAGCAGGTTCCACCAAGGTAGGCGACGTACATCGGAAGTGTGTGCCGTGGACCCAGTTCTTTCTATTCGTCACTCTAACTGCTGTCCTCAATGCTAGGAGGACTTGCTCTGGTCCTCGCCACCTCGGCTCCAAGCTGTCCGATCGGTCGAAGACCTTGACCATCACGTGGTCTCCAGGCCGGAGATCATGAGCCTCACCTGCAGATCTGTCAGGAAGAGCTTCTCGAACCTGTTGATGAATGGAAATTAAACTGTTGGTTAACTGTGACAAATAATCATTCATCAGAACACGAGATACTTCATGTATGGGGCGTGGCTTAGGAACTCCCCAAATATTAATCGGTCTTCCAAATACCACCTCGTAAGGTGTGAGCCCAGATCGTGAGTGTGGCACCGATCTTATGGACAACAATGCAAGAGGTAACGCATCTAGCCACTTTAAGGATGTGGAAGCCAGAATTTTCACTAACTTTAGTTTCAGACTACCATTGTACCTCTCCACTAATCCTGCTGATTGTGGGTGGAAGACTGCATGGAACTTCTGTTTGATCCCTAATCCTTTCAGGAGATGCTCAACAACTTGCCCAATAAAATGAGGTCCGTTGTCACTTAACAAAAGTTTAAAACACTGTATCTTTGGAAAAACTCCTTTAAAAGCACCTTGGCTGTAGTGAGCGCTGTATTATCCTTCATAGGGTATGCCTCTATCCATTTACTAAAGGCACATACCATCACTCGGACATACTTTAGATTGTTACAGCGTTCAAGTTGGATGTAATCCATCTGCAAAACTTCAAAAGGTGCAGTCGCTGTAGCAAACCCTCCTGTAGGAGTTTGTGTTTCTTTACCAGGATTATACTGACAACAGATCAAACAGGACTGTACTACTTTCTTAGCTGTGCTGGCAATCTCAGGATGCTCCCAAACTCGTGTAAGTAGTTTCGTTATCGCTAGAGCTCCAACATGTGCCAGCCCATGTGCCATTTGAACCATAGATTGTGAATAGGCTGCAGGTAATTTCCACTATTCCATGTCTTTGTTGCGCCAACAACCCTCATCGTCCAATATTCCTTCTTTGGACCATTGCTCAAGTTCTGCTACAGTGGCAGATCTCTGTACATCTAGTACTTCCTCTCTAACATCATGCCATAGTTCAGCTTGAGACTTTACTACGTACATGGAAGTAGTGCTTTGTTGCATTGCAGTTTCAAAAACTACGCGATCAGCCAAAGCATTGACTTGCCCTATCTTCTCAGTCACTTTCTTGTGTGCGCTACACTTCACAATCACTATCTTTTTTGGGTATGTCAGTGCAATCAAAAGGTTATGTACTAGTTCTCCATGCATTATCTACATCCAGTGGGATGTAAGAAAGCCTCTTTCCTTCCAGAGTAGGCCAAAATCATGGGCCACTCCAAAAGCATAGCGGCTGTCTGTGTAAATGTTCACACACAAGTCAGTGCTAAGTTCACACGCTCGTGTCAAAGCTATTAGTTCAGCTGCTTGTGCCGACTTCTGAGGTATGCGAACTGTTTCCACTACTGTCTCAAGCGTGGTGATTGCATATGCGGCTGAGGTCGTGCCATCTGGTAACTTCAAACAAGACCCATCAACCCACAGTTCCCCATCTACATCTGTAAGGGGCGTATCTTGCAAATCGATGCAACCCTTTGTCTGTTCCTCAGTGAAGAATATACAATCATGCGGCTCCTTTGATTGAGACTGAGTCGCAGGATATGTCAACAAAGTGGCTGGATTCAATGTCGCACATCTCTTCAATGTAATATGAGGTGCTAACAGTGTCAAATCATATCCTGTCAGGCGAGCACTAGTTAGGTGTTGCGTTCTGGCCTGATTCAAAAGGGCATCTACTGCATGGGGTACTAGCACCAACAGTTTGTGTCACAAAACTATCCCTTCACTCTGACGTATAGACACAGCTGTCGATGCAACTGAACGAAAACATCCAGGCAACGTACGAGCAACAGGATCAAGAACTGCAGAAAAATATGCACAGGGACGCTGCTTGTCACCATGTGTCTGTACTAAAACTGACAATGCACATCCATCTTTCTCGTTTACATAGAGTGTAAAAGCTTTAGTGTAGTCTGGTGTGCCTAACACTGGTGCAGAGCAAAGAGCGTGTCTTAACTGACGAAAAGCATTTTGGCATTCTTCTGTCCATGGAAGGGGGATCGGAGAGTTTTTGGTCAAAAGCGCTAACAGGGGTTTAACAATGTGTTAAAAGCCCAATATACATTGCCTACAAAACAAAGTCAAACCAATAAATGCACGGACATCTTTCTGTGTGGAAGGAACTGGAGTGTCTAAAATTGCTTGAATGCGACCTGGCGTCAATGCACGGCCCTCCTTAGACATCAGGTGTACTAAATAGGTCACCTTCAGTCTACAATTTTGCAATTTCTTTTGTGACACTTTATGATGGTGTGTAGCAAGAAAAGAAAGCAAAGACAAAGTACACTCTTCACATAGTTCAGGCGTATCGGCTGCCAATAAGATGTCATCGACATATTGTATGAGAGCCACCCCTTCAGGCAAAGTAAAGGAATCAAGCTGTCTCTTCAATGCTTGACTGTAAATACTAGGACTCTCAGTATAGCCTTGAGGAACTCTACAAAATCTATATGATTGATTATTCAAGGTGAAACCGAACAAATATCGACTTTCAGGATGAATAGGGATCGTAAAGAAAGCGTTCTTCAAGTCTATAACAGAAAATGTAGATGCTGTTGGAGGAACCAAAGTAAGTACTGTCGTTATGTCAAAAACCACAGGGTACTGCGGTACTACAATCTTGTTGACTTCTCTCAAATCTATGATAAATCTATAGTATCTAGTGTCAGTATCTTTTTTCAAAATGGGAAGAATCTGACTATTGCAAACATTGTAAGAAACTTCTTCCACCACCCCCACTTTAATCAAATCATGAACAATGCGTGTAAGTGCTTCTTGTCCTTCTTGAGAAATGTTATACTGAGGCAGTCTTGGCAATGAAGCCCTACATCAGTGTCTGAAGTAGCCCAGAAAGTAATAGGGAGTGAAGCCAATGCAATGTCCTCTTTAACAATACAAGATCTCTCAATCACAGGGTAGTTGTCATTCAAAATAACCCGTACTCCTTCTGGAGAACATCGTATCATAGCCCTGAAATATTTGGAGAAAGCAAAAACGGACATGGAGCAGTAAACTTATCAACATGAAATGCAAGCGGTTGTGACAATGGGCTAAGAGAAGGTGTTCCATCGAAACCTATCGATGTAATGGTTAAGCCAGACAGGGGAGCCTTTGGGACCAATTGTTTAGACAAGGCGCTACGAGCAGCTCCTGTATCAACCAGAATCTGATCAGTAGAGCCCAAAACATGTGCTGTAACATAGGGACCCCTCTGATCTACTGGATCTTCAATTGATTCCTTACCCCATCCTAGGCAATCCTATGCATAAGCAGAATCTTGCAAATCAGAGGGCTCATAGTCGGACATTTGATATTGGTTCCGTCTGTCAAAAGTATTAGACCCCTCCTGTCCACGTGTATTAGCATCAAACCTATCCTGATCGTTTGTGTTTCCTCTAGGCCCTGAATATCCCGAACGATTCCTCAGTTGTCCCCAACCACGTGAACCCTGCTGAGCACGCAGTACTGGACAGTCAGGAATCCAATGTCCAAACTGCCTGCAGTACGCACACTGGTCAATAGACAAATTTGAACGATCAAAAGACGAAGCATAAGATCCACGTCTACCTCTGTCATTACCTCTGCCATTTTCTCTAAAAGGGGGACCATAGGCCTGTGCCAACATAACCTTTGTTTTTAAATCTTTCGTCTTTTTATCCTCATGACCCTGTGCTTCTAGTTCCTGGCGTTCGTAATATTGAGCCATAGTCAAAAGAGAAACCGGAGAAGAAGTTGTCCATGAGTTCTCACTGGCCTTTAGGCAACTAGCTATTCCTGGCAACAAGTTGGCGACATATTTATCTACGAACAGATGTCTGCCTGTGTCATCCGTTAATGACTGGCCACTAAAATCATGGAATGTTTCCTCAAAGCGCGTAAAGAAATCCAGCACTGATTCATCTGCCTTGTGCTTGCACGACGCTAACACCGGCCAATCTATCTTTTTAGGGCGAATAATCGTCTTTAATTTAACTAATATAGCAGCAGGGAGATCAAATATTAATTTACATGGTTTGTGTGCAGGCTTCCGTTCTACATCCATTTGTTCTAACTCTGTCCATAACGCCCCAAAAGTTGCACGATCATCAACTTTACGCACAGTTCTCCACATATCAGGGGATAATATCAATCCAAAAAACAAATCAATATCTGGCAAAGTCATAGTACAAGAGCTAATGGCGCCTTCAACTTCCTCATAAAAAGCTGCTGGATTTTTTTCGCAGATCAGGCAATGCATTTTTAAGCGCCATGACATCTGCTCTATTCCAAGGAGTGTAAACCCAATTATAAATAAAGAACCCATTCACGTCGGTAGAAGTCTTATCATCACTTTTACCTGCTCCTTTAGGAGGTACATATAAAGGCGCTGCTTCCCGCATGGGTTTCACATTAATTACAACATTCTTATCTGTTTCAGGAGTAGAAGTTCGTACCATGCTGACGTGGGATGTTTGTGCACCTGTGTCTGCTGCCTTTTTCTACTCCCGCAAACAGACTGCTTCATCATGTAGTTTAACCAAGCGTCAGAGCGTGTCAGTCACCTGGGAGAAGACAAAAGAACCTTCACGTAATTGCTTACAATCAGCTGCTATATCATCTGGCTCTACTTCCACCAAATATTTCCTAAATCGATCAACAACCTCTGCAGCCAATATCTCGGTAAAATATTTTTGTTCCCTTTCCGACCAATTCTTAATAGTATCTAGAAGTTCAGAAGCAGTGATAGTACTATGATCGGCTTTCCGTGCAGCGGATCTAATCTCAGAGGAACGTTCGGTAGCTAACATCGAGCGAGTGTCTTGGGTTTTATCCTGATCTGTAGGAGAGTCCTCATCTGACTCATAAGGAGCAGAAGGGAAAATATACAGAGGTGGAGAATGATCTAATAACAAGAAATCATCTTGAGGTTTATTAAGGATAGGATAAAGGGGATGCCTAACAGCGTATTGGCCAGTTACCTGTAAGTGGCGCTCCCTATCTTCCCTCTCTTTAATTTCTTTATTTTTCATTTCCAATGCTTTCGCATGTATAGTCTTTCTTTGTTCTTTTTCACTCAAGGCTTGCTCACGCTTCATTCGCTCACGCACTTCTTTCTCCCACATTCGCACACAGTCAAACATGTCTTGCCTAGCCTTTTGCTTAAACATTCGTTGCTCCACATACTGAACCTTTCACAAATCAAATGACCCATGCACAGGCCAACGCAACTCAGGATCTTTACAAGTATATTTATTCCATAACGTGCTGTACATTATGGAAGAAATACCATACTTAATATACATGTCCCTATTAGGCGTCCCCTCAGGGAGCCAGTTATGTTTCATCGAGTTTAAAATTGGTACCACTACAAAAGCAACACATCCTTCTGAGTGCGCTAAAAACAGGCATGCCAAAAATAGTACAAAATATGCCATATTATAAACAAAGTAGCGCTTAAAGTACTCTGCGTACGTTGCACCGTTCAACTAATCAAAGTAGAGAAAAGTCTCCTCATTGCCTGCCTATATGAATTGCAATGCATATATATACTAAGACATCAATCATCAAAAGATGGCCAACACATAATTAGATACTAAGCCACAGTAAGCATTACTAAACTACCTTACCAGTCCAAGGCATCAACATAACCCTAAAGCAAGTGTTGCATCAAACAACTCTTACCAATCCTTTGGGTCCTGATTCCAACTGCCAAGTTCTCAAATCGACCAAATGGTCACTGCACGGCGAATCAACAGAAGATATCTCAGTCGAGGACCAGCACCACCTGGATGGTCAGATCAGAAAGAAAGGAAAAACGCAGTGGGTGCCAAGACTCGGGTCTCCTCCGGCAGTGATCACATCCAAAGCGAGATTCCAATCCTTCGTCGCAACCAGTCCTTCGGGCATCCGAGTCACTGATGAGCCCCAAGTTGGGCGCCAATTTGTGGTGGTGAGCCTCAGCAAGGCCTACTAGTACCAGGGATTCACCCTTCTCTGCACAGAGTCCTTAGACCAATAGGAAGAAGTTGGCACAGAAACTGAAATAGAAAAGACAAAGTTTATTAAACCTCATGAGGTGGAACTACATTCACACAACACCCTTCGGTAGTGTATGAGGTAGCACACTGACTGGAAGGAGCTTGGTCCTTTTATACCCACACAGGGGCTCAAAAGAAGGCGATACAAGGTAAAGAATGCTGGTTTCAAATACATATAAGGTCATACAGGGACATATGCACCACTCTACCCATTGTCACTTCACTCTAGGCCACTCTACTCCACTATACACACTCTACTCTACAGCACTTCTCTCTTTTCTATTACTCTACTCCATTCCACGCTATGACACTACTCCACTCTTCTATACCCTATGCTACTGTATGACACTCTACTCTACACCAGTCTACAGCACTCCATTCTAGATCACTTCACTCTATGACACTTTATTGCACTCAATGCCCCCCCACTCTACTTATTCCATGACACACCACTATTCACCACTCTACTCCACTATTCGTCACTCGTCTCCACTCTATGTCACTATACGCCGCTCTACTCTTCACCACCTCACTCTTATTCACTCTACTCCACTCTATGCCTCTCCACTCTACTTTATAACTTTACTCCACTCGACGGCAATCCAGTCGATTAATCTACTCTACCCTATTACTCTAGTACACTCTGCGCCACTCCATGACACTCTACTCTACATCATTCTACGACATTCCACTCTCCTATACTCCACTCTACGACACTTTATTCACCTCTATACCCCTCCAATCTACACACCTCCAGTGTACGCCCCTCCACTCCTTGACACTTGACGATACTCCAGTCCATGACAATCCACAGCACTCCATTCTTCACCACTCTACACTGCTCTACTCCACTCTATGCCACTCTATTCCACTCTACGTTACTCTACTCTATGACACTTCAATCTATGCCACTCGCTATGGCACTAACTTTTAGCTATCTCGAACAGCACAACATGGCTAATGCACACTGGCAAAGCAATAGCTCTTGTATCGGCAAGACCTATTGGCTTTGCTAATGCTTGTTCTTATATCTGCACACTCTTTCCCAAGTTGAACATTTTGTAGCTGATCATCCTCCTTTTTATCAGAGGGATGGATACTTAAGAAGATCTGTTGAGAAGCTGAACAAAGTTGCACTACCTTACACATGTTCGCCAGTGTACATACATTTGGGCATCCATACAGTTATATCGCTGTGTATAAACTTGTGCTAATGCACACAAACCTAAGTCAACATCAGCACATATGTGTGCAGTAAGAGAAGTATATGTCCTATAATAAATTTGTGTGTAGATAAAGTAGATATGCTATTAATACAATTGCTCAGTGTTGTTGCAAACATTAATCATAAGAGACAAGGCCTCAGGAGGGTTATGTTGGTCATCACTCCTAGAACAATTGGAGGTAATTAGCAAAGTTAGATTATGCCATGCTCTTTTTACATATGTAGAAGTTACAAACCAAGATATTTACCCGCAGCACAATGGTTTAATTACACACAGTAAGATAACATCTAATTAAGGAGGTGTTTGCAGTATAACATCTGTGTGGAGGCCGAATTATGCCAGACTGATTCTTTGCATTGGGGTGAACAAAGAAACGTATATGTTAATAAACAACATATGTTTTGATTAAGGAGAGAGTTATAAACTGAAGAGTGAAGTTTACATTATTTTGCAATGTTCTGGAAAAGTAAGTTTTCAATCTGGAGAATTTTCAGGAGATTGTGACATTTTTGGTCTGCAGAATTGACCCTGTATATCTCTACAGACGTTTCTGAGGAGAATTCCACTGGAATACAAATAAAGATTCAATATTTTTTTCTCCATTTTATGAAAAATTCGATTACGTTATCATCAATGCATGGACATTTCATAAAAATTTCGAGAAATACTGTAGAAATATGAATGGAAATCAAAAGGAGAAATTTTAGAAATGTCTTCCGACTTTACAATTTCCACGGTGTCTATGGTGTTGTCCTGAAAGATTACACAACACAGTGGACATTTGTGGATAGTTCTCAGGGAAAATCGTGTTTTAATTCCATGGTTATATACACAGAATGCTAATTTTCGGGTTTTCCTCAAAAAACGATAGCTGAGCTTCCATTCCACAAGGATTTCCAGCAGAGACCAGAAAATTCACACTGCTGAACATAGGAGAATAACATTTTGTGAGGGATCCCAATTATAACTTCCAAATCAAAGCAACTTCGATACTTTAAATGGCTCCCATTTGTTCATTCAACTGAGTGGACTTACATCACAATGGGGCATATTCTCAAGGATATATCGCAAAGTTAACAGCACTTTATCGCAACCAAAGTTGTGATACATTTATCGTCCCATTCATAAGCTGGTGCTAACAGCCCATATCACCAGTTTACCTGCGATAGCAGGCACAAAAAACATCGCCACAGATAACCCCAGCAACTATCGCAACATTCTCAATGACCAGCCAGATCTGCGATAAGATCACAAAAAAGGCGATAAGGCACGTTAGCAGCAGGAAATTAACACCTGCTCTGACCGGGTGTAAAGTCAGACGACAGCCTGCACCAAAAAAGGAAGCCCAGGTCAAAGCCACACCAGAAGATCAACAGATGCTATGGAGCTACTGATCATGCAGCTTGGAGCCCCAACAGGGCCACAACAACCACCGCCACCACCACCAGGACTCCCCCAGGCACCACCCCAGGCACCACCCCAGGCACCCCCCCAGGCAAAGACATGTCACATCAACTTCCCGAAATCATGTATCAAAGAATCCGCCTGATGTTGCACAATCACAACAGGGGACATGCGTGTGTTGTCGCAAAAATGAGCATCACACATTCATCTTTGAATTACCAAACAAAAATGTATTCAAATAAACACAGACCATAAATGAAGGCACATGGCGGCTCTCCTCTAGACAATCTGTAGGTCACAGCCTGCAAGACAAAAATCCAGATAAGAAGGTGTGTCATTTTTCTGACCGACTTTTTCGGCTCTCCTTTGAGGGAGAATGATTGGAGGTGACTCCAGCCTATTATCCTTCTAGTGCAGGGATTAGAACTATAAACAGGGCCTATTCATAAGGCACAGTAATGCACTTTCGTACCCTTTTCCTTAGATCAGGGCTTATAAACGTAAGCTAGGGGATAGATTCATTAGTATTAGTGATAATCCGTCCTTTTGCAAGAGTGTTAGTATGCCTTCTATGGAGTTATGCTTATTTCGGGCCTTGTAGGCCTCAAACGGGAGAGACTCCATCTTGCTTTCTGCCCCGGCAGCTTGAGATGCTTCTAGGCCAAGTGTAATGTTTTAGTTTCGAAGTGTTGTTCGCTTGGAGAGAACTGGCTCAGGCTGGCCCTTATCGAAAGACTGTATTTTTCTCCACTCCGAAGACACAACATCAGGCCGGCCGGCTGGGAGCGTGTCCTTGGTACGGGGAGGTACAAGAATTTGGTGGGCGGCAGGTTACTGGCCGTAACTTTCCATGAAAGGACAAGCTTCCATATTAGCGAAAGCGTTAGGCTGTGAGTCACTCAGTCTGTAGGCGGCAGCTAGCCGTTAGCATCAATGCCATTAATTATTTCCAGGCAGACAGTCACCATTTTGAAGTCCGAGAAAGATCATGAAGCTGATACTCTCTGAGAAAGATTGAGGAGGAGAGAGGAATAGTGCAGAGCGATCGGAGACAGAGAGAGGCAGCAGCTAATAAAGAGGAAGGTTCCGGTGACTTGGAGGGAAGTGAAGGAGACAGAGCATAGCGGTGCAGACGCGTACCCGTGACTGCTGAGGTGTGATTCCGAGACGAGCCAAGGCACAGACGAGAAGGGAACCTAGATGACTGCCGAACCCCGACTTCGTGCTCATAAGGTGATCTCTGCCCCACTTTGAATAGTGTGCACATTCTAACCTTTCACTTTTCTTTGCAGGATATATGTTATAGTATAGTGCTGTGTTTATAATCATTGTAATAAAATACCCCAGTTCTTAGTGAACCAACATGTGCCTTGTATTCTTGTTCAATCAGGGTAACCTGGTCTTCTAGTCAGACATCATTTTCATGAACGGATGTAAATCCTGGTCAGGTAAGAGGTGACTGAATAATGAGGGAGAGAGGGGCCATTTGATGCTGAGAGCAGAAGGTACATGATTCAATCTGGCAAGTTGTGCTAATTTCTGTTATTGTAGTATCACCCCGAGTAGCCAATGAGAGATTCCTTCCAAAGGTATTCATAGGAGAGTGATCGTCGTTGGTAAGCGGCGTTAATGAGAGCACCAGGGGGGACACTGGTGTATAGATCGGCCGGATTGCGGATCGGGCTGTGAGTGAGAGAACACTGGGGTGGATACCAGTGTCTAGGTCCGCCGGATTGTGGACCGGATTGGAAGGAAGAGAGCACTAGGGCTGCAGCCTAGTGTGTAAGGCACGCCGGATTGCGTGTCGAGTGAGCACTGATGGTGATCAGTGTGTAATGGTAAATAATCAGAACTACCCCAGGGTAGACTAGTCTGGGCCTAAGTTGCCGTGAGACTAGCTGGTATGAGTGGGATATTGTAGAAAACCTATGCGTGTGTATAGCTATTTCCCCATCCTTAGGTACGAGATATAAATATATATATATGTACATACCTATTGTAAATACGTTCTAAGGAGGGAGGTGATTATGTTCCGACTGGGTTGGAGGTGCTCTGAGGAGCTGATCCCATCTGGCTCGAGAATCCGGTCGTTACATCTGGCGTCACGAACTGTTTACGAAGCCTGTGTGCGCTGTATTGTTTTGATCTTGTTGGTTTGCGCTCGGCTCGTACGTATTTTCTTTGTTGTTAATTGTGTATATACTTTTTGTGTGTCAAAATGTTTTCGCGAAAGTCAAAATCTACTTTCAAATTGCCTGTTGAAATTCCCGGCTGGGAATCAACGCCTTACGAGGCTTTGGCCCGTGAGTGGGCCGATTCTACTGGTTTGAGTGAGAATTGGACTTCTTGTTTGGAGCTGGCGGAGCCGGCTGATTTATTTATTTATTTATTTATGGAATTTATTGAGCGCGAACAATTGCCCAAGGGCGTCTCGGCGCTGTGAATGAGGCAGAAAGAAACAAAAATTGAATTATTGGTCAAAGAGCCATGTTTTAATTTTTCTTCTGAAAATGATAAGAGTAGGAGCTGATCTGATCTCTAGATCAAGGGAGTTCCAAAGTTTAGCGGTTGCAATGTGGAAGCTGCGATCTCCCCATGCAACTGTTCTGGTGCGAGGGACTGTCATAGTGAAATTGTTCATGGACCGAAGTGAGCGATTGGGGACATGAAACGTGAATGGATCAATGAGAAAGCGAGGGCCTTGTTTGTGCACGGCTTTATAAGCTAAACAGAGTGCCTTGAATTTTATCCTTTTGTGGACTGTAAGCCAGTGATAGTTTTTTATAGTGTTGGCAATGGATTTGAATTTGGGGGTGCCAGAAAGTAGTCTGGCTGCAGCATTTTGTACAGATTGTAACCTCTTAATGACCTTCTTTTGGGCATTCATTAAAAGTCCGTTACAATAGTCCACTGAGGACATAACAAAAGATGTGATCAGAGTTTTACCAGAGTTAGGGGGAAGATAAGGGAGAATCTTTTTTATAGTTTTCAATTTAAAAAAGGAAGATGACACCGTGGTATTGACATGAGTTGAATAAGAGAGTGTTTTATCTAAAGTTATACCAAGGTTTTTGACCTTGGTAACAGGGGGTGGAGGAGGACCCAAATCAGTAGGCCACCATACATCAGACCATGAGGGGGTAAGTTTGCCAAAAGTCATTACCTCTGTCTTGTTGGAGTTTAACTTAAGACAGTTAGATGACATCCAATGACTGATGGCTAGCATGCCCTGTTGGAAACTGGCAGCTATTTGTTCTCCATTGTCTTTGATGGTGAGAACCAGCTGGGTGTCATCCGCGTAGGATGTTAGGCTCATCCCCCAGTCCTTGATTACCCCTGCCAGATCAGTGACGTAGATATTGAATAGGGTTGGACTAAGGGACGAGCCTTGAGGAACACCACAGGGTAAGGTCAGTTGTTCTGATGAAAATGTATCTAGCTGCACCGTCTGAGTACGGCCTGTTAGGAAGGATCTTATAAGATCTTTAGCTTTCGCTTGGATACCAATGGCATTGACACGGTCGATCAAGATGTTGTGATCGACCGTGTCAAACGCCGCGGAAAGATCCAGCAAAATGAGGACCGCAGCTCCTCCCTGGCCAAGTGCTTTCCTGATGTGGTTTCTTGCTTGCAAAAAGCGCCAGTAGTGAAGGGTGATGAGCTTCCTATTTTAGGACGCAGCGGTTGGATTGTGTTGACTGCATACAGAATGCTTCATGAAAAATTTGTGAAATTACAGAAGCGATTTGTGGATGTGGAGGAAAAGTTTGTTGAAGTACAGAATGCGCATACTCTTTTGCGATGTCAAAATAAATTGCTTGCCGACAAACTTGAGACTTATCAGACTATTGCCGAAAGGGCTGCTGTTCGGATTGCTAAATACAAATATAGAAACCGTCGCGGTCGTGTTTCTAAACGGAAAGTGCGTCTGGTCGTGGCGAAAGCCGGACTGGATTGGAACCCCGACGAGTGGGATGGTAATATCTGGGACTCGAATGATTCTGGCTCCTCGGCTGAGGAGTCTGACAGGCGCAAGTCTTCTCGCTCTGGACGTGATTGTAAATCTTCTTCTTGTGACAAAGACGATGATTCTAGCGACCGTGGTCGCTCTTCCCGTTCTGATGACGTATCTCATCCTGATTGTTCCTCTAAATCTATGGACCGGGCTTCTTCGGATGCTCGTCCGGAGGTTTCTGCGCATCCGGTTTTTCGGCGCAAATTACAACAGGCTCCTGGTAATCCTAATGGTATTCATATGGATGGTATTGAAGACTTTACTCAACAGGAAGTTAGTGACATTTTGCAACGATTTCGACAACGGCCTGGTGAGGCTTTGCTTACATGGATGGTGCGCCTTTATGAATTAGGTGCTGCAGGTATCATGTTGGATGCAGGTGATGCTTTGCGTTTTTGCTCTTTGAGTTCTGATTCTACTGTACAGGATCATTTTCGAAATTTTAATGGTGTCGGCCAAATTAGTCTACTCCAGCTAGCGACTGATGGCTGTAATCACAAATACCCTACTGAGTCTGATTGGCCTGTCAATGACAAGCCGTGGTATACTTTGCGCGATGCATCGCAGCGGTTGAGAGAGGAGGTGATGAAAACTGCTATTTTTCTCAGTACTGCTGACAGGTTGTTGGATGGCTTATTGACATCTTCTGTGCGGAATCGCATTATCCGTTCTTCCCCTGTTGCTTATAAGCAGGTTATGATGACTTTGTTGATTAATCAAACCGGCAATCCTTTATCTATGGTGCTTGAATCTGTCCGTCAGCTTGGTGAGTTGGCGACTGGTTTAAACCTGAGAGACAATCTCGACCGGAGGGTCGTACTGCTGGAGAATATAAATTCTATAGACGTGATATGTTTCTTGCACTGCTGGCTGATGGTGTGAAAAAGGAGGACATTGATGGTGAACCTAATAATCGCTTATGGGACATGTTTCGTAAGCGAGGTTTAGATCGAAAGGAGGGTGCCCGTCGTGTGCGAAAGAATGATTGTGATTGTGAATATTCTGATGACAGTGGTGACGACAGGCGTCGTGTGGATTCTGATCGCCGTGGTGAACGGCGCTATGAACGTGATGAATCCCCTCGTCATGAAAAAGTAAGGGGGAGAGAGGGGGAAAAAAAAAAAGGGGGAGAGATGATTGTGTCTACAACAGATATAGAGATGAAAGGGATCAGTCCCCTGAGTTGAGGAGAAGGGAGGATCGACACAGACTTTCTGATCGTAATTCACAGTACTATGGAGATGACAAAAATCCATTTCGTAATCGAGATGGATATGAACAGGATGTTTTGATACCTAAGAAACATGAGAGCATCTACCCTGATTTGTCCTGGTTGACGGAACGCAGTAAAAATGACTAGGAAATAGGTCAAGCTCCAGTACGCAGGTGGGCTCACAAAGACAATAGACCCTATGTAGATATTGAAATTTTTTGGAAACATCGTAATATCAAAGGGCCCGAGCATTGGTAGATACAGGATCGGAGGCCACTCTAATTCGTGGTAAATCAAAGAAATTTAAAGGCCAATTTATCACAATTACTGGTTTAGGTGGAAAGGAGACTCCTGCAGTGCAAACTACACTTGAAATGAGAATAGGTAGAATTCCCCGAAGAGAATATTCTGTATTAGTTGTACCACTCTTGGAATATATAATTGGAATTGACATTTTAAAAGGAATGACTTTGCATTTGGATGACGGTTGTTATCAATTTGGAACTAAACATTACATATCGTCCAGACCCGTACGAGTTGGTCGTTTACGAATGCCCCCCATAAAAATTCCCCAAGCTACAAAAGTTGTTTCTCAGAAGCAATATCGTATTCCAGGTGGCCATGAAGAGATCAGTGCCACTATTCAGGATTTGGTTGATGCAAGAGTTATAACTCCGGTTACTTCTGCTTGGAATAATCCAGTTTGGCCCGTGCGCAAGAGTGATAATTCTTGGCGCATGACTGTTGATTACCGAGAACTGAACAAACACACACCCCCTTTGACTGTTGCAGTACCAGACATCATTACCTTAATTGAAAGAATTCAAAAGCATCCAGGAACATGGTATTCGTCCATTGATATTGCTAATGCTTTCTTTTCAATCCCGATTGCCCCCGAGTGTCAGGAACAAATCAGTTTTACCTGGAATGGGCGTCAAATGACGTTTAGAAGTCTTCCTCAAGGTTATTACATAGTCCTACGATCTGTCACCGGCTGGTGGCGGAGCATTTGTCCGAAGTAACTGTACACCCGCAAATTCAAGTGTGTCATTATATTGACGACATTTTAATTCAAGGCGAAACACAAGATCAAGTTCAGACCCAATTATATCAAATCCTTGACTGCTTGCGTGAAAAAGGTTGGGAAATTAATCCTGATAAGCTACAAGGTCCATCCCAAAATGTCAAGTTTTTAGGTATCAATTGGCATGAAGGTCACAGAGAGGTGATCCCGCAGGTTAAACAAAAAGTTTTAGATTTTGCAGTTCCGAGGAATAGGAAAGAAGCTCAGAGCTTCATTGGTCTGTTTGGTTTTTGGCGTCAACATATTCCACATTTGAGTCAGATATTGGCTCCTTTATATCGAGTCACTCGCAAAAAGAATGCGTTTGAATGGGGTGAACCACAACAGAATGCATTTAATTTGGCAAAAGAAGCGATTCAGTATGCTTTGGATCTGTGGCCTGTGGGCGAGGGTGCTGTGGATTTGAATGTGTCTGTACAAGGTCTTTATGCAAATTGGAGTCTGTGGCAAAAGCAAGGCAGACAAAAAGTGCCATTAGGTTTTTGGACTAAAAAGTTACCCGAGGCTGGTGAGCGTTATACACCTTTTGAGAAACAGTTGCTTGCGTGCTATTGGGCGCTGGTGGATACCGAGCAATTGACTTTAGGTCATGATGTGATTTTGAGACCTGAAATTCCGATTATGCAGTGGGTTTTGAGTTCGCCGAAAACTCATCGAATTGGACATGCTCAAGAAGCGAGTGTGATTAAATGGAAATGGTACATTCAGGACAGGGCACGTGTGGGTCCGAAAGGTGTGGCAGCATTACATGAGCAAGTGGCGCAGGCGCCATCGAATGAGACTGGAAGTAATTGCTCCGTACCTGTAGTGCAGGAATCTCCTGTCAAGTGGGGTAAGCCATTTGATGATTTGTCCGCGGAGGACAGAAAACATGTATGGTTTACGGATAGTTCAGCGAGGTTCATTGGAGAGAAACGGCATTGGAAGGCAATGTCCTATAATCCGATCACACAAAAATTGTTGAGTACAACTGGTGAAGGAAAGAGCAGTCAGTTTGCTGAATTATATGCAGTTTACCAAGTTTTGAAGCAGGAATTACCTGGCACATGTCATATTTTCACTGATTCCTGGTCCACGGCTAACGGACAGGCGGTATGGTTACCAACTTGGCATTCTCATAATTGGGAATTGCATTCAAAAGAATTGTGGGGAAAAGAATTATGGCAAGAAATTTGGGAAATGCTCCCACAGAGTACTGTGACAATCTTTCATGTGGATGCTCATACACCAATAGACTCCCTTGACAAATTCTTTCATAACATTGCAGATGAGAAATCTAAAATTGCTGAGGCAGTAGTGGACATGCAAGATTCTGATTTGGCGGGATTGGCGAAATGGGCCCACCAGAAAGCAGGACATTTTGGAGAGAGAGCCACTAGCAGGTGGGCCGCCGATCGAGGAATTTATATTCCTTTAAATTACATTAAAGATACCATTCTGCATTGTCCCATCTGTCAACATTCCAGACAACGAAAAGTACCACAAATTGTTAAAGGTCATTTACATCGAGGAAAATTGCCCGCTCAAATTTGGCAGATTGATTACATTGGCCCGCTCCCTATGAGCAAGAATTGTCAATATGTTTGTACAATTGTCGACACTTACAGTGGCCTTTTGGTGGCCTTTCCCAGCAAACAAGCTACCCAAGTAAATACCATTAAAACATTGGAATTGATCATATTATATTATGGCATTCCATTTCAAATTCAATCTGACAATGCATCCCACTTTCGTGGAAGATTGGTACAGGAATTTTGTGCGGAAAACAATATAGAATGGGTGTTTCACATTCCTTATTATCCACAGGCATCAGGCCTTATTGAAAGAATGAATGGTTTACTTAAAGAACAGTTGCGAAAGTTAACTGACAATAAATATAAAAATTGGAGAGATTATTTGTTTCGAGCATTGTTAATTCTGAATAATCGTCCCTTTTTAAATGCTGAATCCCCCTTGATGCTTTTGTTTCCCCCAAATGTTGATGCGAAACCCAACACCATTGGCAATAATGTAATCTACTGGGAAATTTCCCCCGGAGCTCTAGCTCCTTGCAGAGCAACCCCAGGTTCCGCAGGCTTGGACCTGCATGCCATGAATGATACTGTACTTAAGAGTAAGGATCGAATCATTGTTGAGACAGGCGTTGGTGTCTGTATACCGGCTGGAAGTTTCGGACTAATTGCCCCTAGATCGGGCCTTGCCTTAAAAGGTGTCCAAGTACTTGGGGGAGTGATTGACAGTGATTATCAGGGAGAGATTAAGGTCCTCCTGCTGAACAGCAGTGAGGTTGATTTATCGATTCAAAAGACTGACCGAGTTGCCCAATTGCTAATTATGCCTGTTTTCAGTGGTGAGATTCAGAAAGGCACTGCCCCAACTTTACTAGCTGTGCGAGGCCAAAAAGGCTTTGGATCTACCGATAACCCTGGAGCGAGAATATGGGTGCAATCGCCTAAAAATCCCCCTGAACAAGCTGAAATTATTGCAACCGGTCATGACAACACCATTTTGGTGATGAGACCAGGGAAAGATAGCTGGGAAGCTGTCCCGGCTGACAAATGTTACCTACGAGAATGAATAATGCCTGTATTTGATTTTCTTTCAGATCATTCTCTGGACTGCTGCTGCAGGATGTGCCGGCGTTGGACTCCTTTTGGTCTGCTACATCGGGAGAGGAGGGAACCCACAGACTTTGGTTGATTCGAGAACCCGAGTACCGCGTTCCTTCGCTGCGTGGGATTCATCATCGAACTTTTGGACTACTCTGGCTAAACGAGTTACTAATTCTCCGCATTTTTGCCTGACACCCATGCGCTCAGTAACTGATATTTTAGCGACCTGTTTGGTTGCTGTCCCTGCCTCAATTAAAACTTTGAAGCATATTTTCAATATATCAAATGCCCGACCCAATGTAATCCTGGGCGATTTCGCCGCCCATGAATATTGTCCCTTATGTACCATTCTTTCGGATTCTATTCCCCCGATTCTTCTCAGATTACTACATATAATATCACGCAGGGTGACTTGTGCTTTTTCTTGACTTGTGATCCTAATGCAATTACTGAATGTGTAAAAATAACATGACCTGTAAAAGTATAGTAGTTGCTCCTAGCCATTACCGTACAATGTTGTTACCTTCTGACTGGTTGTTCTCATGCGGCAACACCTCTTGGCCCTATATTCCTGCAAATATTTCCGGAGGCCCGTGTGCCATCACTAGACTGAGTTTATTAATGTTTTCCTCACATCTTAATACTTATTCCCGTGTAGTTCGGGATGCTATGATGTTACATGAGGACTGTGACTCTTCTCTACATCTTTATTATAAATCGGAATACCTTAGTTTAGCTATTTCCATTATTGGTGTCCCGGCATTGGCTGTTTATAATGCCAAGTCTATCGGGAAAATGGCCTGTTGGATGGTAAAATCAATTAATCATACTTCTACAATTTTATCTGATATGCTATTAGATGCCCAGGGTGAACGCAGAGCAATTCTGCAAAACCGTGCAGCCATCGACTATCTTTTGTTAAAGCATGGACACGACTGTTCTGACTTTGAAGGTCTTTGCTGCTTTAATTTGTCTGACCATACCAAATCAATTCAGGCCCATATTGACAAACTCCATGATTTGACTACAGAGGTTAGAAAGCACATTGATCAGGGTTGGTTTGATTGGCTCTTCAATTGGTTACCTGACTTACATTCCCTACGACAGACATTATGGGGTATTATAATTTCTATTTGTATTTTAGTAGCTATTTGCTGCTTTATTCAGTGCATTCCTTCTTTACTCCAATACTATAGATTTGGCAAGAGGAATAGATCAGTTAGTTTTGTTTCTTATTATTCTTCCACAGATGTTAGTTCCATATAGAGAATGATTAATAGACTGGAGTCAAGGGTGAAGTGTTCTGACCGACTTTTTCGGCCCTCCTTTGAGGGAGAATGATTGGAGGTGACTCCAGCCTATTATCCTTCTAGTGCAGGGATTAGAACTATAAACAGGGCC